>NC_000087.7:51825895-52129006 GCF_000001635.26 Mus musculus
AATGTATCCAATATCATACAGATTATTCAAAACAATGGAAATATCTTCAAATTATCTCAACACTTATGCCCAGTGATCGGGTGTCTCAGCTTGAGGCTCCCAATGATCAATTGTTTATAAGTACTAGCTTGTAAAACTGTAAATGAGTTGTCTATCTGGAACCCTTTATAAGATCCTGTCCTCAGCAAGGATCCTGTTCAAAGCCATTAGCCACTTTTTTTTTAATGTGCACATTTAATGGGATAAAGTAATGAGACTTTTCCTAATTGTAGAAACGACCTCGTCTCTTTATTTTCCCACACATTTTTTATTACATATGTTCTTCTTTTACCTTTCAAATGCTATCCCAAAAGTCCCCTATACCTCCTGCCCCCTGCTCACCTACCCACTCACTCCCACTTCTTGGCCTTGGCATTCCCCTGAACTGTGGAATATAAATTTTGCTAGACCAAGGGCCTCTCTTCCCAATGATAGCCGACTAGGCAATCTTCTGCTACATATGCAGCTAGAGGAACAAGTTCTGTGGGTACTGGTTAGTTCATATTGTTGTTCAGCCTATAGGGTTGCAGACCCCTTCAGTTTTTGGGTACTTTCTTTAGCTCCTATATTGGGGGCCCTGTATTCCATCCTATCGATGACTGTGAGCACTCACTTCAGTATTTGCAAGGCACACTATTTCATACACCAGCAAGATTTTACTTAAGGGACGCTGATATAGTTGTCTCCTGTGGTGTTTTGCCCTCAGTCACTTCTATGCTTCATAAGAAAGAAAGCTCTAGTTGTGTGCCATGCAGATCGTGTAGAGGGCTGTCAATATCCCCTCTCCTCCAGCAAAGCCTCACAAACAGTCACAACGATTGTCTTCCAGGACAACTTTGAGTGCCTAAGATAAGGATCAAAGCAACTCTGCTTGCTCCAATGTCTAAATGTCACTGTAGATTAAGAAATTCCCTAGCAAGACCCTAAGTTTCACAGTCCAGGACCATTTCAGCAACCCATTACTTTTCTAGGGTCCAAACTTGTTGCAATTCTACAGACCTATACATTGTACCCTTAGAGCCCTTCTCAAGAGCAGGCAGCAACTGCTCCAACTGCTTTCTCCAAATGCAGCTAAACAGAAACAACCTGCAGAGGCAGGTGATTTGCTCCTGGTTCGACCAAGGTGACTTTGCCTTTGTGTGGGGTGGTGGTGGGAGTTTACCTGCTGTGAGACCCTTTTCCTATAGTTGTGCTCATCCACCAAAGCACTTGGAAAGACAAGGAAAGTGTTCCTCATTCAAAATCCCTCCTCCTGACTGTGGTGTTTGTGTTTCTAAGGAGTGGTAAATTGGATCTATTTGGGGGGTTCTTTGTGTCTTTGTGAGTCCACACACAGTGATTCCTCTCTCCTATACTACCTTTCCCAGAAAAATTATTATCATAGTCTACACATCATTTCTTTTATTTTATAAACTTTGATGCTGGGTATGGTTGTTTGTGTACATGCCATTTTGCTTGGACACTTCATGTGTAAAATACCTGCAGAGGCAAGAAGACTGCTGCTGGAAATGGAGGAAGTGAGAAAGAGAAAGGAAGAGGGGGACTATTAATACATTTTAAAGCTTTCTAGTTAAATCCGCTCTTCAAGATAAACAATTGAAAGTGTAATTAGTCGCTGGCCTTGTTATATTAATACTGACTATAACAGTAAAGCATTTGAAATGTTTTGTAAACAATTTATTAATTTATCTAATACAGGGTAATGTGGAACTTTAAAAAACTCTTCTTTTTAAAAAAACAAAGGACAAGATAAATTATATCCCCATGCACATTATTTAAATCACACTTTAAGAACTTTGAAATTTGGATGTCAAAGAACTTAAAAATGCCTGATAATATCTTAAATAGGAGACATAATCATGTCTAGGTCAAATGAAAAAAATCTACTTATTGGTATATGGCTTGATCCTAAGTAGCTACTTTATTGGGAAAGGGACAAGAATAGGTTCTCTTCACAGAATGCTGCAGATATATGAAGGCTAATTTTTGTGACACACTAACAGGTGTGTTTGCTTAGTGCCCTGACTGTAGTGACAAGAAAGCTGAATTGGGTATATGTTTTTGACCTACCTTTGTTTATCATTTTCCCAGTTTGGACAAGCTAAGATGCTTTACTTCAAGGTTTTTAAGAATTATGGGATATAGAACAGTAGAGACTGTGTAATCTGATTTAGAAAGATTAGTCTCAAGATAGAGTTATAGTGATTCATCTTCTAACTTCACTGTGACCAGGTATCCTAATTCAATATTGGACTGGTCTATTAATAATTCCAGTATTAGAAGAATTAGGGAAGATAGCTAAAATCTTAATTAGCTAGCAAATTTAATTTGGAGCACAGCCTCCACTCCCAGAGAGGCTGCAGCCTTTCTGCAATTCTCAAAGCTACCTCCCCACACCAGAATCTCTAAGACTAAGCTTGATCATTGCTAATTTGCAACTGAATGGGGTACCTGGACTTCTCCAAAGAAACTTTCATACTCTTGCTTATCACTGTCCCAACTTTGTTTCTCAAGCAGGTCATCCAAGTCCTTCAGCCTGACTGTAGCAGATGTACAGCCTTGCCTCCAACAGTGAAGGTGGCAGTTATTGATCTTCATTCTAGTACATATTATGACTTTGGTCTGAATTGGGAATAAGGTGTGATAATGAGGACTGGACATTCAATGACAGACATCCAGATCTCAGAACCATACCAATCTAAGACAGAGGTACATGCCAAAATCCATGACTGTTGATAACACAACACAGAGCCATGTTTTGTGTGATATATAACACAAACTAGTTGCACGTAGCATCCATAATGGAATTTGATGCTTCAGGAAGATCTAAGATTTCCTAAGGGAGGTGTGGCCTGCAGTCACCATAACTCCCAGGCAAGACTATAGAGCATAAATACATTTTATGCCTCAGTTTAGCACTTTTTAAAATATTATTAACGGGGGGGAGTATAACCTCCTCCAACCTATGCAGGTTCAGACCTTATGCCATTGAGGCAGGGCCACCTGCAGTGCAGCTCCTCAGCTAGTTTCCTTTGATGTGAAACTACCTGCCATCTGCCATGAGGCCAAATTGGTTCTCCAAGATTTTCTGTAGTTAACTGCAATCTGTGAATTTGGTGACTTAGTGCTAAAAGGCTGTGCTGACAACTTGGTATCAGGAAAGCAAGAAACTTGGCATGGCAGAGAATGGGTTTCCCCCTTTATAAGTGAAAACTTTTATTAAATATTTGAGCCTAGATCAGAAAATTGTCTTGGCTCCATTTTTCTCTCACCTATATAGTTCCCCTCTCTTTTCAGCCTCTGTTTGCCTCCCAGGTGAAACACAGTTCAAGTTAGGTAAGGCCTGGTTTCTAACAGTTTTGGTCCTGATCTTTATCACATTGAACACAAGACAGAATTTTACACTAACACTAAAGATATCTGCCTGTGCTTAAAATTCTGATTACAAAACACTTCCTTTAGAAGAGTGGAGTGGTTGATGAACACCAGACACTTACTTAGCAATAGTTGGCCTATGAATTTTGAATAAATTTCTTATTATGTGGAAGATTCAAATTGAATTAAATAGCTTTACAACAAGCTAGGAAGGAAGTAGACATGAAGGAAAAAAAAAATTCTAGAGTAGATCAGTACTAAAACTGAACTAATCTGAGGGTTATCTGTGTGCTAGTGGGGAGGCTAGAGGGAGAGGGAGCTGGAGAGGGAGAGGGACAGGGACAGGGAGAGGGACAGGGACAGGGACAGGGACAGGGACAGGGACGGGGACAGGGACAGGGACAGGGACAGGGACAGGGACAGGGAGAGAGACAGGGACATGGAGAGGGACTGGGACAGGGACAGGGACATGGACAAGGAAAGAGGGAAGAAGGAGGAGGCAGAGGTAGAGCAGAGGCGGAAATGGAGGTGGAGGTGGAGGCAGTGGCAGACTGAGGACCTAGAATTGCAAGCCACAGAAAGGAGTGTAATTGAGGCATTGTCTCCATAACAACTGAAAGCAACATAACCTAAGGGCATCTGTCAATTTCCTGGACAACTATTCACAAAGCTAATCTTTCAAATTCCAACCAAAATTTTCATAGAATGAGAGGATTGGGATTTCGAAATCAGGTGAACATATTTCTTATTATTCATTAGTATTTTTTACTTAAACTAGCAAAATATATGTATTCATTTTTTTAATTTCTAATGTATTTCATTATTATTATTATTATTATTATTATTATTATTATCATTATTTTTGTTATTTTTATTACTAAAAATCAGTTTTTCAGTACAGTTCTTATTTTCCTCCTGGTTCAATTTGGTTAGAATAGTCTCTAATTTTCTCTCATTGATTAAATAGGTTGTAACTTCTTTTGCTTTTATGTTGTGAATATAAGTTATGATTGTTAAAAGCCTGTTAAATATACATGATATTTTCTAAAGCAAAAATTCATATATGTTAAAACTGTATTTAAAATCTATTTGTAATATTAACCATGGTAGAAGCAAAAAATAATCTCAAACAAAGTCCTGTATGAAAGGAAGAAGTGACCAGTTCCTCATTAGGCAGTGACCATTCCATCTCCACAGGAGAATATGCAGTGTAACTGTGGCTTCATAGAATGAATTCGGTATTGTTCCTTCTGTTTCTAATTTGTGGAACACTTTCATGAGAATTGGTATTAGTTCTTCTTTGATGGTCTGATAGAATTCTGCACTACAGCCATCTAGTCCCAGGGTTGTTTTGGTGGGAGATTATCATGATTGGTTCTATTTCTTAAGGTGTTAAGGTGCTGTTTAGATGGTTTATCTTATGGATTTGGTATATGTCTAGATAATTGCATATTTCACTCATCTTTCGCAGCGTTTTTTTTTTTTAATTATTCATTACTTAACTATGAAGTTTATTCATTTCAAGTTTTTTTTTTCCAGGCTGCATTCCATGGAATATCTTTGGCTGAACTGGAATTTGCTCTATAGACGAGACTGACAAGGAATTTAGAGATTTTCCTGCCTCAGCATAATAAGTCCTGGGATTAAATGTGTGTTTGCCCCCATTCCCTGGCACCTAGGAATTAATTTTGAAGACTACTTACATACCTTCATATAGTTCAAACCTTATAATATTACAAAATGGAAGCGTATCACAGTGATTCCTGCTTTTAACCAGATGACTATGGGTCTTATATCATATCTCTTTTGACTTCTAAGAAAGCCATACATACATAGCCAATTTGAGGCCAGCCAGTGCTAATCAATACAATTTGGCCAAAATGGAAAGGAAAAAAAAACACAAAGTGAAAGTGCCTTTCTTATTTTAAGAATGGGCTACATTATAATAACACACACACTCAATCACATTCAGACTCACAGAAACAGACAGACACACACAGAAACACACACAGACACAATCAGACAGAAACAGAGAGTGAGACAGAGAGAGAGAGAGAGAGAGAGAGAGAGAGAGAGAGAGAGAGAGAGAGAGAGAGAGAGAGAGAGAGAGATCGATCCACAGTGTTGGTGTTGGGAATCATAGCCACCTCCTATTTGGTAGCAGCAACTTTGTGTAACAGATAAGTCATCTTTTTAGATATTGGCTCTAATTTTGAATTGGCCAAGAAAAACCTGATACTATGCAGTCTGGAGCTGACATTTGGATTTCATAGGATCCCTGAAAATGGTTTCTGAGCAAGAGAACATAAAGTTTAATCATTCCTGGTGCATCTCACATATCTTCTGCCCAGTCTCCAAATGAGACACACAGAATTTACTGTTGGGGATTTGATAAAGGGGGTTTATATTTGACAAGAAGCCCCTGAAGGATTACACAAATACAGTTGAAACAACCTTAGCACTTGTCAGAGTGTGGTACCTCCCTTCTTTATGCTTCTCAGTGCAGCTTCATTTAGTGTGTTCATTTAGTCCTGGTCAGAACACACAACAGAGCAGAAACAAACATTCTTTTAAATTTTTACACACCTTCTAATTTTTTCTTGTTTTTGTTGTGTATCTTGACAGACCCTTGCAAGCATTAATTTATTCTTAGATGAATTTGGACATTTTGAGTAATGTTCTCTTCCTACACCTTCCTTCTCTCTCCAGAAATGTGGAGATCTTTACATGACTCAGAGTATAAGATCATTGGCTGCTCTTGCAGAGGGTCTGGGATTCAATTCCCAGTGATCATCCTGTGTGTCACAGCCACATGTAAGTCCTGTTTTAGGGGATCTGATACAAGCTAACTTAGGACCTCCATGTAGTCCAGGAATGTTCACATCCAACAAATACACTCCTTCAGGTAAAAATGTCCATCCAATAGAAATAATGAAAAGTATGCTGTTTACCAATTGCCATGTAGAACTTGATTTCCAAATGAATACAAATATTATCAAGAGCAGACTTTAAAGTATGCATGTAGGTCAACCATTGTGATATGTTTGGTACTTATTTTTTCTTTCTTTTCTGTTTTGCATCCCCTAGGACCTCGCATACCTATGACTTGGAGGAAAGTAATCCAGAGTTCTTCCATAATCTCTGCTTCAGTTTCTGCCTCTACTTACCAGCTCTGAATCAAGTTCTGTCCTGACTTTCCTAGATCATGCAATTTACAAGCTGAGACTTGTAAACAGAAAGAACCCATTACCTCCTTTTGTAGTTTTGGGCCCCGATCTTTATCACATTGAAATCAAGACAGGCTTGCATACTTACACTTATGCTATCTGCCTGTGCTTAAACTACTTGTTACAATCAGTTTGTTCAGAACAGTGGAGTGACTGTTCAATGCCAGACAGTTACCTAGACATTGTTGCCCTATGAATTTGGGTTACATCTCTCTGGGTAACATCATTCTGTCTAATTGGCCACCCAGACATTTATATACTTATAGGAGTACTTATAAAAGGAGAGATTCCAAGATAATGGCTTTCTTTCTACTGATAAGCTTGCCTCCCCGAGTCTCAGCATAAACGTTAATTATGATTCATTAGAAAAGAGCACACACAAGACTGCAGAATCTCAGCCAATACTATTGAGAACACTTTTTTTTTTTAAATCACAAAGCCCTCACACAACATTTTAAAAATCCTTTACTGGATTCATCTTCTAAGTATACACTATATGTTATATTTAGTGTATCATAAAATACTAAAGAGGAGTATCTACTTATGCACACTGAAAGTGTACTTCAAACAGAAAGCATTAATACTGTTACTCCATAGATGAAACATGTTTATGAAGTAACACTAAGGGAGATTTACACACAATATTTGCATTTCATATGAGGTCCCCAGATGAAACTTAATTGCATCAAAACACATGGCACAGCATGGAATAGGTATGACTAATATTAAAATAGTGAACAGCTGAATGCAGGAAGTATGGAATACAGAGTTACTAAGTTTGGTGGAATACTATATTTACATACAACATACATTAGTGAAAAACTCCTGCTGCATTAACTTTGCACAAGATTGAGTGTCAAAGCTAATACATTTTGTCTGGTGTTTGGTGGTTGGTTACGCAAGTTGGTTGTGGTTTTTTCATATCCATAGTTAAAGAAGAAGCACTACGAAAAAAATTAGATTCAGAGATTTTCTAATTCCTCTCTCTACCTTTATTTCTGTCCTATCTAGTGTTTTGGAGTATAAAAAGAAGAACCTAGAAAATATCAAACACAAGCTATAAAAATGAATCTTCCTTGCCCTCCACCAGAAATCATCAATTGTGAAGAAATACACTTCATCTTCTTTATCATAAATTTTAAAGGACTCTCTTCAATAGCTTCTTGACTGGACTGTTTCTTTTTACTTTTGTGTGTGTGTGTGTGTGTGTGTGTGTGTGTGTGTGTGTGTGTGTGTGTGCCTTGCTGTGCATAATTCCTTCCTGTGTTGCTATCCATTCAAGTTTGTGGATTTACTCACAACAAAGCAGATACAGTGCATTGGAGTATCTTTTGCTTTTTTTGCTTGTTTGTTTGTTTGTTTGTTTGTTTTTGTTTTGTTTTGTATTGTTTTGTTTTTTTAATTTTCTGGTGGTGGGGAGTGCATCTATGCTTTTTGTTGGGAGCTATTACTGCAACGCTATTGTCCTGTCCTCTGAATTGGGTCTCTCCCCCCCCCCGATAAGAAAAGAGGGTTAAAAGCAGGCCACAGACTCACTGCTCCGAGAACAACTACAGATTGTTCCAACCCTAAGTCAGTGCTGGATGTCCTGACCTAAAGATGTACCCTGATAACACCAAGTTCCTGCTTCCACCAATAGTCGCCAAAAGAAAAATTTCCGCTGCCCCTTCCTTTCTGCTGAGAAGTACTTCCTCTCCCCCCCCACCCTGCTGCCCCATCCCTCCTGCTGAGGTGCATTGCTTCTGCCCCATTTCTCCTGCTGAAAGGCACTTCCCCTTTTGCTTGTGCATTTAAACCTTGGTCATGGCTAATACATTGGGGTCCTGATGTAATTCAGAACATTTCCATATCTTTGTTCGCACAATATCCTCATCTCTCTCTACACCCCATTTATTTCTTAGGAGAAAGTCCTCTCGAGACCCTCGAATAACTGGACCTGCTGGACGGGTCAGCTTTTGAAGTTACAAATCAAATACTACCATTGAGTGACAAATCTACCTTAGACAGGGTTTTGAATACTTTAACAGAAAGTGTTTCTCTCTTTATTACTAAGAAATTATAATCTTGTTTTTCTTGTACTCCTGAACTGTTACAGAACTTTTAGGTCCATTTATACCAATTTTATGCAGACACTAAGCAATGTCAACCCATTGCTGACATTTTTTTATTGATAATGCAATTTGATCAATACATGAGTTCTTGTTTCTGCCTTGTGTCTGATTGTGTTTTCTTGAAGACTTGTATCTTATGGGCTATAACAAAAACTTGTAATGCTTGTAATGTACAGTTGAGGAGGGTGGTCTGGAGACTCGGGGGGTATTTCTGTGTATAGAATGAATGCCAAGTGCCTGGTGTTAAATCAGGGAAATGTTGCTCCTTAGGCTACATGCTCACCGTTTTGTGTTCATACATTTGGGGACAATATTTTTCAGTACCACAGAGCAAACGTTACAGGTACTTATTTTTAAACTGTCAGTAATCACCAAATCTGAAATCTGGGCCTTGGACCACGCTGTTCTCTCAAAGCTAGTCAGAAAATGCTTAGCCATATGAGCCCAATCCTTGCTTTTTATCCTTAGAGTGGAGGAAAACTGGTCTTTCCTGTAAGGGTTTTGCAATTAGAGATTCTGGTGTCAGCAGAGCTTACATGACCCCTATTGAGGTTGATCATTTGTAATAGCAAGGGAAATGTGGGAGGATCATTCCCCTGATGGCTCAAAATAAGTCTAGAACACACTGCATTCTTCCCCCTTGTGGGTGCCATCCCTGTCACATTTTGAAGAGAAACAGTGCTCCTCCAGGAAGCTGGAGGAAATTGGCCTGTATTCCTTTGGATGCTGTTAGACCCAGCCTCCAGGTCTGGACTGACTATCATTAAGGCCCCTGTCCCTGCTGTTCTCTCAGTTCTCCACAAAACAAGAGACTCTCTTTAGCTTTTGTGCTGAGTGATGTCAGCCCTGCTTCTCATATACTGATTAACTAGGCTATTTGGGCCTTAGAAGAATGTCTTTTTCTCAACTATCTATTTACCAGGTAAACTGTCAGTGAGAATGGTGAGACATCTATTCTTGGCAAGGTTACCATAATTAAGGGCAGGGAATATGAAGAAAATGCAGACTTATTGATATATTCCCAAAGTCTAGATTTAATTGACACTCTAATGACTTGCACAAGAAACATGAGATTGTGGGTTGACTTCAAAGTGTAACATATGAGGTCCATATAGAAAATCAGGAGATGACTGTTGAGAACAGCCCTGGGCTTTAAAGAATTTGTTCTACCATGACTTTCCCAATATTTCACCATCTTAATAAGTATGTTGTGAAGGCAGGAGATGGTGTAAGAGTGTTCTCATCAGCATCTAGGTCCCATGGATGCTTGTACACTCTGTCACTTCAAGATATCTATGGCACAGTGGTACCTGATTAACAAAGAAGCCTTTGTAGTGCCACAGGGCAGCAAATAGTGGCCTAGAAGCAGGAAGTAGGAAGGTTGACCATGGCCCTCCTTTCAGGATTTACACTTTAAAGCTGAGACACACTGTAAAACACACATGTTTCTGACATTTAGCCCATGGAATGTACAGAGAATATCTCGGTTGATTGGTGTGATGGTTTTAGACATGACTGAAAATGTGTTTATGTTAATCTGAGTGTGCTAGTAATCTTATGCCAACTTGTGAAAATCTAGAGTCACCTACGAAGAGGAAACATCAAATAGGATCTCCCTACATTAGATGGGTCTATAGGCATGCTTTTTGGATTAAAAAAAGTATATATTAATTTAATTTTTTTCATGTAATATGGGTTGAACAAATTCTTTCCCTACTTTATATCCCTACCATTCAACTCAGAGACACTGTGAAACTTATAGAAGTCATGGACCAAATGGATTTAACAGATACATGTGGAACATCTCTCCCTAAGACAAGAACACACATGGTATGCACTCACTGCTACGTGGATATTAGACAAAGAACACTGAATACCCATGATATTATACAGTAAATATCTGCACCGAAGCTGTACCCATACTGTATTCATATCATCAGGAATCAGTATGCACAGTTCTCAGTACTGTGCATCTCCTAAAGGAGTATTGCCAACAGCAGATTTAGCAAGGCCTCAACAAGAATTATACCACTGGTAACATCACAATTTGTGGCTTTTAGGCTATATTAGGAGCTGGAGGTCATCCTCCTCATCTCTGTTATTCCCACAGCCTGAGGAAATTAGGGGAGCTTGCAATAACAGCAAGGATGGAGAACCAGAGACCAGCAAAGGGACTAAGACCATCTATCAGAATAAAAACCAATCTCTTCTAATATTTGAAATATCTGCCTTCCTAGCCCTTCTAATAAACCTATTTTTCAAATCAGACCTAAAGCCAAAATGCATGGTAGAATGTCTTTAGAATGAAAATAGCAGTTGCCACCTTAAGCCTTTGTTTGCAGGGATGCACTCCCCCTGCAGTCTGATTGGAGGATGTTGATTGACCTGCTTAAGAAAAAGAGACCCAGACAATGAGAAAGTAGCAATGCAAAGCTTCTTTTGGGGAAGTCCAGATACTTTATTCAGTTGCAAATTGCAAAGCTCTGAGAGTAGCAAGAAAACAGCTTTTCTGGGAGGCTGAGTCCCCAACTAAATTCTATGCAAAAGAGGAATTTTAGTTCTCAGAGTGATAATTATAAGAAGATTCAGGATCTGTGTTCAGCTAACAAATTAATCTCTTGGGCAGCCTCTGTGCTCCATGTTCTTATGAAAAAATGCAAACCGAGCCCTTCCCCAGATTCGAATCGGATCTGGACCCTTACATTCCTTAGTTAGTGTGTCCTTTCATTTTATCAATGCATAAGAATTAGAAGTAACTGGATGCCAGTGGTGATCTGCTGCAGACTGACCTTTAATATCAGTTTGCAAAAAATTTAGATCAAATAAAGTAAAGGCAAGATGCGCCTTTGGTGACCTTGGGGGATATAACTGCCACTGTTTTGTCATAAAAGGCCAATTTTTTAAGGTCTGATGAGCACATTGAACTATTCCGTTTGCCATGGGCTTATAAGGAATTCAAGTTTTATGTTTGATTCCAAATTCCTTAAAGAATGAAATAAAATTTTTACTAGAATAGGATGGCCCATTATCTGTTTTGATATGTTTAGGCAATCCTATTGCATTAAATGCTTGTGGGCAATGATCAATTACGTTTTTAGAAACCTTTCCTTTATGCAGAGAAGCAGAAAAAAGCAAAAAGAAATCCTGAACAAATATCGATACAAACATGTTCATATTTTAGTTTTCCAAATTCTGCATAATGGGTTATATCCATTTGCCAAATATGATTAGACATAAGGCCTCTAGAATTGACTTATAAATGTGGCACTGGAGATAATGAAATACATTTAGGACATTGCTTTACAATCATTTCGCTTGTTCTTTAGTGATCTTATGTCTTGTGTGTGTGTGTGTGTGTGTGTGTGTGTGGGTGTGTGTGCGTGTGTGTGTTTGTGGGTATGTTATTAAAATAAAAGTTAAAAAAAAGCTTTTAAATTTTGTAAGAAAAAAAGCTGAGAAAACTGTGCTGAGAAAGCAATCCAATAAGCAGCCTTTCTCCATGTACCCTGCCTATACTCCTACATGTGTCCTGTCTTGATTTCACTCAGTGATGGAGTGCAATATAGAAATATAATACAAACTAAGCCTTTTTTCAAAGGGAAGGGAGGAGATGGTGGATGGGTTGGGGATTTGTTGAATGGAAAATGGGAAAGGAGCTATCATTTAAAATGTAAATAAATCCCAAAATTAATGAAAGACAATATGTCCTATGCAGAAATCAAAAATGACAACATGAAACTGCTCACATACTATCTCCTAAGCTCAAATGTGTAAGGCTTGGACATGCATGACTTCCATCTGTGCCTGCAGGCCACTGAAATCCGCATCAACTATGTGGATATCTACCCTGACTTCCTGGCACAGATGCTCCCCAAAATGAAGTGGGCAGTGATTATGCAGGGAGCAGTCACCTCAATCTTTGCTGAGGTACTTAAAGATCCAACTGAAAGCTATTAACAGGACGACACGTTTTTTAGGAAGATGTACCCACATGTGGCTTGAGATTGATGTATTGGATGGTACCCTGCAGTTCTCAGAATCTGGACATCTTTTCCCTATAAGCTGCAGGATCTCCAATATGGTGTTGAATGATAAGGATACAGAGATATAAACTTGTTAGCCACCACACTGTGAGGTGGGAGAGGGTGCACAGGTGAAGGAACACCCTCATTGAAGCAGGGGGACAGGGGATGTGATAGGGGGTTTCTGGAGGAGTGGGAAACTGGGAAAGAATACAACATTTGAAATGTAAGTTAAAATATATGTAATTAAAAAAAAAGACCAACCAAATAATGCAAAGTGAGGGGCCCATCGCTGCCACCGAATATGTAGCAAATGATGGCCTAGTTGGACACAGTGAGAGGAGGGGATCCTGGTCCTGAGAGACTCTATACCTCAGTGTAAGGGAATGGCATGACAGGGAAGCAGGAGTGCTTAGGTTGGTCAGTAGGGGGAGGAGGGACATGTTATTGGGTTTTTAGAGGGGAAAACTTGAAATGGGATAACATTTAAAATGTAAATATAGAAAATATCTAATAAAATAAAATAATAAAATAAAAAACCTTGGGAACAATAAGTTAATAGCAGAATAAAAAAAAATCAAAGAAGCTGGGTGTGGTGTTGCAAGCCTTTATTCCCTGGACTTGGTAGGCAGAGGCAGGCAAATTTATGAGTTCAAGGCCAACCAGGTTTTCAGAATGAGTTCTACAACAGCCAAGCCTACACAGAGAAAACCTGCCTCAAAAAAAATAAGAAAGAAAGAAAGATAGTAAGAAAGAAAGAAAGAAAGAAAGAAAGAAAGAAAGAAAGAAAGAAAGAAAGAAAGAAAGAAAGAAAGAAAGAAAGAAAGAAAGAAAGAAAGAAAGAAAGAGCAAAGCACCAAAGCACTCATGTGCATGCACTGGTTCCAAAGACAGCCCTGTCCAAATCATACAACAGCACATGTTTTCACAAAATGGATTCTGAACATGTCCTCAGATTGGTCCTTTGACTATACTATCTAGGTTATTCCCCTCATGGTCACAAGAAACAAAAGGAAGCAAGATATTAGTCTGAAGCAGATATCAGACTGATGCCAAGACCAGCCTATGACTCCATTATGCTTTCTGTTTTCAAGCATCCAGAGAGTGGTTCTCAACCTTTCTAATGCTACAGTTCCTTCATATATATTCTTCCTCATGCTTGGTGAGCCCTTACATAGAATTATTTTTTTCCTACTTCATAACTGTAATTTCCTACTGTTATAAATCCTAACATAAATACCTGACATAAAGATAGTCCTAGACAACTCCCATGAAAGTGTCACAAGGACTTAGAACTTATAGGTTGCCATTCACAGTGCCAGGAAATACTAGTAAGACTAGCCAGCTCCTTGATTTTTACACTTTCTGCCTTCCAGAACTGTACTAGGATAGATGTGATCTATTTTAGTTGTTTAATCATGTGATCATCTGGAGTTGTCTAAGACTATCTTTATGTCAGGTATGTATGTTAGGATTTATAACAGTAGGAAATTATAGTTATGAGGTAGGAAAAAATAATTTAATGTAGGGGTTCACCAAGCATAAGGAAGAATATATATGAAGGAACTTGGAAACACACATACCCAAGTGGATGATGGAGTCTATTTTTCCTGTCCTGGAATCTTGGCAGGGATGAGTCAGCTCTAATGAAATAGATGAGAAAGGTTACTGGATGAATTCCTACTCAAAGTCATTGGAGACAACAGCAAATCTGTTTTGTCCGAATGGAGAATGGATGAGGATTTGTGCTCCATTAAAAAGGTCAATAAATTGACTAATTTGATTCCTGCCTGTATATTTGTGTGTGCTTTGTACTTTTTTCTGCTTTGTGTTGTGCTCTGTGTTCTTGATTATTACCTCTAGGGTCCTTACCATACTTGCAAAATGAAACATTTCTCAGTTGGAAAAGCTCTCATTTTTTTCCTCTGTATACAATATGATTCTTTAAAAAATAAGTTTTTGATTCCTTTGTACTAATAGTAAGATCAAAATTTCTGGGAAGACACTTTTCATTGAAAATACAGTTTTTCATTCAATAGATTCAGATTACTGTCCCCCCAAATCCTTCTACAACCTCTCCACTTCTCGACCCACCCAAATTCACACTTTTTCTTTCTCCCTTTATTAAAATACAAACAGGCATCTAAATAATAATGATACTATTAATGATACTAATGACAATAATAATGAAGATTAAGATACAAAATAAACAAATGAACCAGAACAGAACAAAGCAAACATAATGAAAAAGAGGCAAAGAAAAAGCACAAGAAATATACATGTAGACACAGAGATATATATGTTCACAAACACTCAGAAATCCCATAAAAACAAAAAAAACTGCAAACCATAATATATAAACAAAGGACCCTTAAGGTATTCTTTAAAGAACCCTGCCAATACCTTATTATATAAAGGACCTCCAAGATTATTATCCAGTTTGATTTTCATTTGCCAGGCAATGCTGAACTAGAGACTTAGATTTAAGCATGGTTTGCATACCCAGTGATACCCTAGTGGAAATTTGAATGTTTTCCTTTCCAAGCTACAAACTAGAAATAACTTCTGAGATAAAGATAGTGGCATGCACGCCCTTCCCTCTCATTGCTTGGGCTCTTTCTATCTCAGACCTTGCAGGCGCTGTGCATACAGATACTGCTACAGACACTTTTAGTTCAATGCAACTGATATTAGAAGGCCTTGGGTGAGAGTTTTAACCACTTCGACCTATGGGAGTGATAGAATGATAAGAAATATCAATGGCTCATTTAAACTTTGGTTGCTTCATTTTCTATACTCATGCTGGTTTGCAGCATGACCACCTTCATAGTCTCTGTGGGTTTTGACATGATGAATGAACAGGCAATCTTCAGAGGATGTAAAGAATTAAAGCTGAAGGAATGTATGAGGTGGCCCACTAGCCACTCAAGTAAGTTTACTAGCCACTCAAGACCGCGTACCTGAACTTCATCTCTGAAATAATATACATGGTAGAAGAAGAGGATTGTCTCTTCCACACTGTCCTGCAATCTCTACACATGTGCAGTGGTTTGTGCACAGTTACACACATATGTACTTAATCAAACACATGTACCCATAATGTAAGTACATTAAAATGTATAAAATCATATAAAAACAAGCAGACCTCCTACTGGAAGTTTCAGAGAGACTATATTTATAGGATTTGGAGCTTATTTGTTTCCTACAAACCTCCCATGCAGAAGGGAGGTTTTACATCTACTTTCGCACGACTAAGACTTCGCTTGAAGCACTTGCCTGGGATTCCTGTAGATTTGGTTTTTCTCGCCACATATGAAGAAATCTCTGTGTATTCTGAGTGCCCTAGATGCTGCTGAACTGAAAAATGCACATGCAACACAGACTTCCCACAATTGCTGAAGGCAGGCCCTCCTTTCTTTCTTTTACTGTAGAAGTAACTTTTCCATTTTCTAAACAACAGACAGTAGTAGTTTCCTTCCTAACACAAATGTCTCTGGTTTAGTTAAATAGATTTATTAGCTTCAAATCAGACAATACCATGCAAGTTCATTTTCAGAAGGGTTAAGTGGAATTGAATTTGTGTTGTGTATTACTAACTGAGAGGCCAATTTATAACCACAGAGCACTTTGAGTTGAGTGGAAATAATATTTTTACAATTATAAAATGCATAAAATTCCGTACCAAATTTTTATCAAACTTGCTTTATATGTAAGATAAACCAAAAATTAACAGACAACTACCAAACAGTTAAAGCATACAACATGGCAATAAATTAAACGAAAATGCTTATTTAGAAGTGGGAGAAGATAAGCTTTTATGGAATCTGTTTAATTGTATAAGAAAGAGAAACATCACTTTTCTTCACATGCTCAGAATATAAGAGGGGGAAAATATCCATGTGATAATCCAGTTCTATGTACACAAAATTAAGCAAGATCCTCATAATTAATGTGTGAGTACACAATGCCTGACTCAAATTCTATCATAGACACTCAAGTCCTGTCACTGAAGGCTCATCAGTCTCACTGTATTATTGTTTATTATTATTATTATTATTATTATTATTATTATTATTATTATTATTAATTGCTGTTGTTTTTCTTTTTGTTATAATTACATAATTTAAATTTAAAATTTATTCAATTTCAGTAAATGATATTCAAGAAATGTTTAAAACTTTTAATATTGACCAGGGTCAAATGACTCTGCACTAAAAAACTAGATCTCATTCCCCATATTATTATCTGTTAACAGTGTGCACAAGAAGACCTGAGACCTAACAAAGTTGTCCTTTAGTTCCTCATTTTGCTCACATCAGCATCTGTAAACCATTGCCAAGTTCAGAGGCTAAGAATCTGCATAGTATCTTTCACAGACCAAGTCCTCATCGATGACAGAAACTGTGGCTATGTACTGTGTTTATACTTTATTCCTCATGATGAAGGAACAGCTGAAAGCAAGAAACTGATGCTCTAAAGGGCTTACCAAGAAACTTCCCTGGACAATATTGGTATGAATTAATACAATTTGACTAAAAGAGCACTTTGTCCACCAGGCTTGGAAGATGTAGAAAATGTAAAAATATTAAAGAGAAAAATGTAAAGATGTACTTGTAATATAGTTAACAAAACACCCATGGAAGGAGTTACAGAGACAAAATTTGGAGCTGTGACGAAAAGATGGAGCATCTAGTGATTGCCATATCCAGGGATACATCCCATAATTAGCTTCCAAACGCTGACACCATTGCATACACTAGCAAGATTTTGCTGAAAGGATCCAGATATAGCTGTCTCTTGTGAGACTATGCCGAGGCCTAGCAAACACAGAAGTGGATGCTCACAGTTACCTATTGGAATGGGTCAAACGGCCCCCAATGCAGGAGCTAGAGAAAGTACCCAAGGTGCTAAAGGGAACTGCAACCCTATAGGTGGAACAACAATATGAACTAATCAGTACCCCAGAGCTCTTGTCTCTAGCTGCATATGTATCAAAAGATGGCCTAGTGAGCCATCACAGGAAAGAGAGGCCCTTTGGACTTGCAAACTTTATATGCTCCAGTACAGGGGGACGCCAGGGCCAAAAAGGGGGAGTGGGTGGGTAGGGGAGTGGGGGGATGGTATGGGCAAATTTTGGGATAGCATTGGAAATGTAAACGAGGAAAATACCTAATTAATAAAAAGAGAAATAAAAAAGACTTTATGGTTAATGAGAGTAAATTTTTGTTAAGATTTGTTCACATAGCCTGTCTTCCACTTAGCTCTATTTCCATAGCCAATGGAATGAAATTCTGCCAGGCCTTGTCTATCATCAATATGAGTGGATGTGCAACTACAATAGCCAAAACTAGAAGTTATCATGGAAGATCTCTTTTCTGAAGAAAAATTGAGGAAGAGTGGATTGGGGTAGCAGGAGTGGAGGAGAAGTCAGGGAGCAGAGAAGAGAAGGAATACTAGGTTTGGGATGTTGATTGATTAACTAATTTAAAAAATCAGCTCCAGGACAGATTATTTTCTGGTGTTAGAGAAAACTCATCTCAACAATTATTATTAAGGAGAATTTTATTATCTGAGATCCTACAGTGAATTCGTATTGGTGTTTGTGTCTGTGTCTGTGTGTCTTGGTGTGTGAACCTACTATGTTGCTTAAAGTAGCTAGCAAAATATAATTTGTCTTTCATGAACTCACAAGCCAGGATTCACTTCTCTGACTACACGACCATCTTAAGAAGTATCCTCCTGACCAAGCAGTTGTTATTTCAACATAAACCTGGGATTCAATCTACCCTGCTTCTAATTGGGACCAAATGTATAAGCCACATGTGTTTCTCTGCCAGACTACTAGTGGATGAGACCCTCGAGTATCAGATGCATACCATGTTGGAGAGGGTACAGAAGCTCCCATGCACTGACCTTATCAATAAATTAATGCTCAAACTTTTCTATAGAGAAAACTGCTATACTCATTTAAAATTAAGAAATCACAAATTGTACATCCCTTTAGGCACAGGAGTGGTATGCAATCATTTAAAAATTCCAATTTGTGTAATAAAAGCCAAAATAATCAAAGTCACTTTACTGCTCTCTTTTACTTCCACAGAGATGGATAACTAGTATGGACAGTGAGATCTGTAAGTGGACTTCAAATGCTTACAACTTTCTTAGGTTTGTGCTGGCTTTCAGGTCTTCTTGTGTTCCCCAAGCTTCCTTGAAAATAGACAATGTCAAGGGAGAAACTGAGGTGACAACTACCATGCTTACACTGAAGGAAGACACAGTCTTATCATCTTGTTCATAAATTTACCTGAATCTTTGTTTTGGTATTCTATGACGGTCAACATTATAGCCACTGAAACTATGCCATGAATATTAATTCTTTCTGACTTCAAGGGCCATAATAGCATTTTACATCTCTTCTGAGAAAAGTGAAGAATTAAATCATAGTCCATGGTACCTGAAACCAGAGGATAGTGTCTAAGAAAACATTGCTATGGACACAGATGTCTAACAAAAACATAGGTATGGATACAAATGTCAAACAAATACTCATTTCTTTTATTACTAATACAAAAAAATGTGTGGATAACACAGATAATGAAAGACAGTGGGAAACAATGTAGAATTCTATTGTATCTTTTTTTATGATATGAAACATAACTCTCCCAAATTTTCTAGATTTCAAACCTTCTTTACATTCTGTCCCTGCAATATGCTAATTTTCCTTAGCTTGGCCATTCTGTCTGAGTTTTCTGACTAAGTACATTCTGGTGTCTGAGAAGCCTTGATCATCTGTTAAACATTTTCTCACACAGGTTACATGTATAGGGATGGTCAGCAATGTGGGTCAGCTGGTGCTTAATGAGGTGACATTTTTGAAGGAATGGTCTCCCACATTCAATACAGTTAAACAGGATTCTCTCCTGTATAAAATCATTCATGTTCAACTAAATTTGTATTATGATTAAAGGTTTTCTGGCAACAGGAACACAGATGTAGTTTTATTTCTTAGTGAGTCAGATAATGTATTTTAAAATCTGAACGGTGTTTTTCTGTGTGTGAGGGTGCATGTGTGTGTGTGTGTGTGTGTGTGATATGTATTCAGAATCCAAAGAGACCAGAAGACTTAGAGACACAAGTAGGTTTTTATTCTTGTTTTTTTTTTGTTCTTTTGTTTTGTTTTGTTTTGTTTTGTTTTCTAGACAAAGTTTGTTTGTTTACCCCTGGCTTTCCAAAAACTCACTCTGTAGACCAAGGTGGCCTCAAACTCAGAAATTCGCCTGCCTATGCCCCCACCCCCCAAATGCTGGGATTGAAGACCTGTTCCCACACTGCCTGACATTAGACAGTTTTTTTGTTAAACTATATTTGGTGCTATAAACAGAACGGGAAGTTTAACATGTACTGTTTAAGAATTGAGCCATCTCTTTCTTCACAATGCAAAGAATAACAAGAATGAATAAAATAGAAAAATATTGTATAATAGATATGAGGGCTTATCTATAATTGTTTAAGAGTTAAATAATAACAACAAAAAGTCAATCAGCTCAGTCTGGACATATGTATACAAATTGCCAAGTAACTTTTAACAAAACACACAAGCAATTCAATGAAGGAAGGCTATAAATGTCAATAAATGATGGGGAGCAAATTGGACAATGTGATGAGTGTTCTTGGGTTTGAACTTTACTGCATCAAAAATTAACTAAAATCCAAATGACTGGGCAAGACATTAATGGATTTTTTTCTTAGTAATTTGAGATGGCAAGATCCATTTTGAATCTGAATCTTTCAAGTGGGAAAAGTCACTTTAAACCTGGCACACACTTATATAAATGTTCTGCAACCTATATGAAAGACATGGAAGAAGAAACTTTGTTTTCTTTGCCTGTTTGCCCTCATTGGGAAGCCCATTTCTTCACTGTCAATACAGGCCATTTTCAGTATTCCATAATACACTGGAGACTACCTGAGACAATCCACCTCATTGACTGAATAACTATGAGGTTCTTAGAATATCAGTTGGTAGACAGCTATTGTTGGATCACACCCTGTAATTCACTTTAAAGTATATTTAAACTACATTTACAGTATATTATATAACAAAATATTATAAATGATAAAATATATTACATATAAAATAAATTATATATAATATATACACCATAGTTTTATAAAATTATGCATATATATAATTTGTGCTGTATGTTTTGTTTCACCCGAGAGCAGTGACACATAATAGGTAAAAGAGTCAGCCTCACACTCAATCTCAACTTCATACTGTATGTAAAATAATTCACAAGGGCAGGTAAGAACAAAAAAAATTTAGGAAAATTGGAGTATATGTATGATTAAGAGAGTTAAGAGTGCTAGATTTCATGGAAGAAATATTCATTCTAAGAGAAATAATTGATCCTCACTAAAATTAAGAACTTTCACGCTGAGCTGGATGGTGGTGGTGTGTGTTTTAAACCCAGAACTTGGGACACAAAGGCAGGTGAGTTTGTGGTAAACCTGCTGTACAGATTGATCTTGAGGACAGCCAGGGTTATGCAGAGAAATTGTATGTTAAAAAAACAAAGAAAACAAACAACCCCAAAACAAAAAATAACATAGAAAATATTTTATTTTTCTGTAGCAGTTCCTGATTCAACAGTGAAGAAGCAATCTAAATCAATTATAATCCAAAAGGCAATATCGCCCAGAGTATATTTTTCACTGTTACAGTCCAGGTTACACAATGTATACACAAAGGAAAGGAGTTATAGTTAACCAGTTAAACTAGTCAGGTGGTTAGCTTGTAGATGGCCAGCATTACAACACTGTAGAGTGTCTTCTTCCATGGGTTAGCATAGCCCATTCTACCTCAGATAAATAAATTTGTATATCGTCAAATATTAACATTCCTGAAGAAGAGAAAGGACTTGAATTTAATACTGAGTCAGAAGCAGTTGTTGTACCTGTCTGTGAATCATGGCAGGCTGCATACTGAGGAAATTATCAGTAACGAATTTAGGTGGAGAAACTGGGATAACCAGAGGTAGGCAAGTGGACCAGATAATTGGTTGTAAAATATCCAGTTTCCACTCTGATCCTGACAAGTCTAGTCGCCTGGAGATCAGTAAGGTTGAATGTACCAGAGAACACTAGTGGTCTTAGCAGCAGGAAAAATCTAAAATGAGACTGCCTGAATTCAAAAGGGAAATGTTAAAATAAAATAAAACAATAACAAAAAGCAATCTGACTTTCTCCAGCCCCTCTATGGTCCAGTAGCCTCCATGGCTTTTTAACACCAACAAACCACTAGTAAACACTACTGTTGGGCAGATTTGTGTGTTGCTATAAAGCTGCCTTGATCATTTGCTTTCTTGGGTGTTATCCTTCATGAAGTTATTTCTCTCTTTTCCTTCTCTATAAAATATATAAGACTAAACTTAAAAGCATTTTCTGAAGCGATACATGAGTCCCACCCTCTCTATATAAGATCTGTTTACCATGAGTCAGCCAAAATAAACTCTGCCTGACATTCTTAGGTTGGATTCTGAAAGAGGTGGTTTCTGTTGTCACTGGGGTGTCACTTATTTCCCCATTCACTAGCAGCACCTAGAACATGGCACTAGGGTACAAAGGCCAGTGGAAGTCCTCCTCTCTCAACTCATGGATGTATTTTCATAAAAAAGATATTAATCCCAGCATCTATTCCACCTCTAGAGAACATGAATGCTAGCCTAGGCTCCTATACCTAACAAAACTCTCAATCACCATAGACGGAGAAAACAATATATACAACGACAAAGCCAATTTTACACATAATCTTTCCTTAAATCCAGCCCTACAAAGAATAATAGGTGGAATACAACAACACAAGGAGTGAAACTACACCATAGAAGAAACAAGAAAGTAATCTTACAACAAATCCACAAAAACATGCTTCCACCTCTAAGAATAAAACTAATAGAAAGTAACAATCACTTTACCTTAATATCTATTAATATGAAAATTAATATTACCATCATAACCTAATTGAATGAAATTCAAAAATATGAGGAATTAGAAATTGTCCGTTTTTCATTATGTTGTTCCTAATTTCGTAAATAGGATTAATAAGTCCAATATTGTATAATCCATATATTCTTTCTTCTTGTTTATACATAACACTGTATTGCTGTGTGCCACATAATGGTCTTGAAAACATGGTTCCCCTATCTCAGCCTCTGTATTAGTAGGATTGTTTATTTGATATTTTTACACTATACTATGGTTTTCAGAACAGCTTAAATTTTTCAAAACTCTTTATAAACCAAAATAAATGTAGACAATTAATTTGGGAGGTGGCTTATAAGAGAACAGCAAAGAGTGAGACTAAAGGCTTTGCTTGATATTTATTATTATTGTATAAATTCTGAAGAGGACTTTATAAGTTACTATTATTCTAAGGTGAATGCTTTTGATAAAACATCACATCCAATAAAACTGAATTCTATCATCAACTAACTTCTGTGACACTCTCCAAGCAGAAAATTCTTCATTGAAACAGTTGATCAATGACTTCATGGATAGACCATCTTAATAAACACCCATTCCATAAGTGAATGTACCCTGTTACATGTGGCCTGAGAATGACAACAATCACTCAAATCAAATAGCTTTGAACATAGCAGGAAATTAGTATCCAAAAATCATGCCTACAGTTCATTCCTTGCCACAGCAGATATATCAACTCTACCCTTAGTACTATGGAGGTAAAATACTTTGGTGATGTGAGGGACATTCAAGTACAGCCTTATTACAATGAAATCCAGTGTCCATAAATTGTTCTTCTTTTTTTCTTTTCTTTTTTTTTTTGTATCACAGTAAGCCAAGATTTTTTTTTAATTTTACAATTATTATATACTTTCTTCGTTTACATTCCAAAAGTCCCCTCCCGCCTCCCCCCTTACCTCTCCTTGATCCCCAACATACCTACTCCCACCTACATTCCCTAGCAGTACCCTGAGCTGAGGCATATAACCTTCACAAAACCATAGGCCTCTCTCCCCACAGATGGCCTACCAGGCCATCTCCTGCTACACATTCAACTAGAGACATGAGCTCTGGAGGTACTGGTTAGTTAATATTGTTGTTCTTATTTAGGGTTTCAAACCATCTCAGTTCCTTGGGTACTTTCTCTAGCTCCTCCATTGGGAGTCCTGTGTTCCATCCAATAGATGATTGTGAGCATCCACTTCTGTATTTGCCAGTCACTGGACTATCCTCACACAAGACAACTTCAGGGTCCTGTTAGCATAATCTGTAAGTCAAGAATTTTAAGATCTCCTAAAAACACAACAAACAAACAAACAAACAAACAACAAACAAACCAAAAGACTATTTATGTTCACCAAAAAAACTAATAGTGATATATTATTTTAATATATCATACAATTAATATATTTGCAGTTATTTAAAATTTATGAGAAAAAAGAATTTTCAGTATTGCTGCAGACAAATATATAAATTGATTGTTGTTTCTATCAAACAACATTTTTAATATTCATTTTTATTGTTACAATATTTTATAAATATTAAGGAACATGATAAAAAATGGAAGGTTGATAGGTTTTGAGTGGGCATCAGCTGGAAGAGTTGGGGTACAAAATAAAAAGAAGAATGTGATGTAAGTCTGTTTACTCAAAATATGTTTTTAGATGTTAACAAATTCAGATAAATTGAAATTATGTATATTTTCTTATCATAATGCAATAAAAATTAAATCAAAATATATTTCTAGAACTGGTGGGATTGCTCAGCAGTTATGAGAACCGGCTATTATTTTACAGTTCCTGAGTTCAATTCCCAGCAACAACATGGTGGCTTACTACCATATACTAAGTGATCTGATGACCCCTTCTTTCATGAAGGTGAACCCATAAAAAGAGGACTCATACATTTTAAAAATGATAGACTTAAACACATTAAAATGTTTCTATTATTATTATTATTATTATTATTATTATTATTATTATTATTATTATTATTATTAAAGTGTCTAACTACTTCCTTTCATTTCTTTCCACCAAACCAGCCTTGGAAATCTAATGCACAAGTAGGAAAACACTGCAAGTTAATGGGCGGAATGCTCTTGGGTACATGAAATACACACTAGACTAGTTGAAAAAATGGAAAAACTAGCTGTTAAGGGCAACTTTTGGTTAGGCAGTGTTGGTTCATGCCTTCAATCACAGCACTTGTGAGGCAGAGGACAAGGATTTTTGAGTTCAAAATCAGCCTGGTGTAAGTTCCAGGACAGACAGTGCTACACTGAAAAACCCTGTCTTGAAATTTAATAATAATAATAATAATAATAATAATAATAATAATAATAATAATAATAATAATAAAAGCACCTATTCTATGCAGAGGACCAGGCACAAAGCACCCACATTGTGGCTCATAACATATGCACAATCACAGTTTCAGAGAAACAGTGCTCTCTTGCAGCGTCCGTAGGCAACAGAGGCATAAGTGAGAGAGAGGGGCTGCTCAGCCTAGCACATAAGTGAGAGAGGGGACCTGGGCAGCCCAGCATATAAGTGAGAGAGAGGCCCTGCCCAGCCTAGCACATAAGTGAAAAAGAGGGCCTGCAAGGACTAACATCTAAGTGAGAGGGAGGTCCTGGGAAGCCTAGCACATAAGAGAGAGAAGGGCCCTGGGCAGTCTAGCACATAAGAGAGAGAGAGGACATGTGAAGCCTAGCACCTAAGAGAGAGAGAGAGAGAGAGAGAGAGAGAGAGAGAGAGAGAGAGAGAGAGAGAGAGAGAGAGAGAGAGAGAGAGAGAGAGAGAGAGAGAGAGGACCTGCCCAGCCTAACTCCTAAGTGAGAGAGTGGGCCTGAGTGGCCAAGCACATAAGTGAGAGAGAGAGGGCCTGCACTGCCTAGCACACTCTTCTATCAAGCTGAGGACTAGGAAAGTAGAGAAAGGAGAGTACCAGGGGTTGTAGGAAATCTGCATGTTCCCTTCTGAACTCTTAGGGCAGCATAGACTCTTCTGGTGTGCGTGTGTACATGCAGAAGTCCACATTATTAAATGTTTATGCACATAAATAAATAAAAAACCAAAAATGCTTACAAGAGCCTCTACAGCTGAAATTAAGTAGAGCCATTTGCTGTATTTCATATGTTACATATTTGTTCTGGATTTTCAAGTTTGTAAGCACTTGTCAACCAACAAACTGGAAATCATTTGTCTTAAAGCCAGTAGATTACTCCCACCTTCTAAAATCTCCCTTCAAAGTACTTGGTATTCCGTGAACGCATGCGCAGGGTGTATTCAGCCAATCAGCACAGTCCTTTGGTGAGACCTATTTGCTCCAGCTGGCATCACAAAGGATCCTCTGAGTCTTCTGTCTGGGTGTGGCCCCTGACAACGGTTTTTTTTTTTTTTTTTTTTTTTTTGCCATTGAGGAGCTAAGCACAGAAGGGTGCGGTTTGGAAGGTGTTCTCCTCTTAGATGAGCTGTAAGTGATAGTCTGCCCTGATCAGGGTTGTTGGACAGTTAATCGAGGTGTGACAGGGTGGGGAATCTCAGGCCCAGGAGCCCACTATGTGAGGAAAAGCCTCCTGATCGCCATTTTCTGTGGAATCTGAGGGTGAATGGAAGGTGGAGGACCATATTCATGGAAGAGGATCGAACAGGTCAGGGCCATAGAGAATTGGGAACCCTTGGAAGAGAAAAGCTTGGGGCCTGGGGATAGGATCAGAGAACCAGCTGCAGGACTGTGGGTCAGGGAACAGGGAGCCATTGGTGAGATGCCTTGGCGATTGTCCTGTGTGATATTCAGGATCCCTTAGAAACACACTGAGGATTCCTCCCTCCTCATTGTCTTCTCTATGGTGTGTTCCTTTAGTATAGACTGTATGAACATTGCAGACAGTAGAATGGCATAGGAAGATGAATGAAAAGAAGAAGAGGAGATAATTGTAAGAGATTCATAAGTCATTGGGGATGGATTCTGACCACAGATCTTTCTGTCTCAGTCTCCCATGTATTGGGATTAAAGACTTGCACCACCAAGTTCAGCTTTTTCTCTCAGTTTAGTTTCTGTAGGATGGGATCTATCTTTGTAGTTTCAGCTGGCCCGGCTTGGCCTGGCCTTGAACTTACAATCTTCAGATGTTTGAAATCCTCGGCTTCCCCAAATCCCTAATTTCTCCAATATAAGGTCTTTCTGTGTGGGTGGTGGTGGTAGTTCATGTTTTTTTGTAGACTTAGTGGTGGATCTTTTTGATATGAATATACAGTTACCATGTTCTTTATCTTTCTGGATAGAACTGTGAGTTTACGTTAGACTGAGATAAACTGGTAAACAGAATTGCTGATGTTTTGTTTAAAAATATTCTGTGGGAGATAGGACCAAAATTCAGATACCTCAAAGGTTAAAGGATGTTGCTCATCGTTTTTTGGGAGGAGGGGAGGACTCATATGTTGAAGGTTGGCCAGTTTTTGTCTCTTTTTAAACTGAGAAATGGCAGACTAATAATTTAGGTTCTAAAGGAGGTTTTTAAAGAAGTGAGTTAAAGAAGTTTTTAAAACAAGTTGTGAGGGAGAGGGACATGATAAATGGGATACACGGAGGAAATGGTACGGGTAAGTGTATATATATATGCATCACCATATTGAATATGTACACAGAACTCTCTGATAAAGGCAATTGATTAAAAATATACATGTTAAGTAAAAAAAGAAATGATCTTTCATTGAGCTAAAATAATTATTTGATTTTTTGTTATTTTTAATTATTTAAATGATAATTTTTAATCAGGTAACTAAGTTCTTTTTTTTTCCTTTTTATTTTTATTGTTTTTTTTTTTTAAACTAAGAAGACTACTGAGTTCTTATGAGAAGAATGGCTCTTAAGAAATTGAAGGTGATACCAAAGGAAGGTTACTTATTACTTTTGGACTTTGATGATGAGGACGATGACATAAAAGTTTCAGAGGAGGCTCTTTCGGAAGGTATCGCATTTCCAGTATTAATTGTGTCCTGCAGTTCATTAGACTTTACCTAGTCACCTGAAATGGAAGAAGTCTTTGTTAAGAGTTTACATATACTTCATTTCTAATTTTACCTATATCTCTCTATTCCTATATACAAGGTTTTGCAGCACATAAACCTACTCTTGGAACTATATCAGCATATGTTGAGAGAGAAGAACTTTCTTAATTTCACCTCAAGAAAAGACATGAACATTGTTCGTATAATATGTTTGCCAAACATGAATTTATTTCATAAAACTTGCAAATAAATTATTTCCTTTCTTTTTCTATTATAACTTTTCCTTATTTACATTTCAAATATTATCCCCGTTTCTAGTTTCCACTCCAAAAAATCTCCTGTCCTCTCCCCTCTCCCCCATCTCCCCAACACATCATCTACCAATTCCTAACCCAGGTATTCCCCCATACTGGGGCATAGGATCTTTACAGGAACAAGTGTCTCTCCTCCCATTGATGCCTGACTAGTCCATCCTCTGCTACATAAGAAGCTGGAATCATATATCCCATTATTTGTTTTCATTGATTGGTGGTTTAATCCCATGGAATTGTGGGGTACTTGTTAGTTCATGTTGTTTTTTCTTCTAGGGGCCTGCAAACTCCTTAAGCTCCTTAGGTATTTTCTCCAGCTCCATAATTGGGGACCCTGTGCTAAGTCCAAAGGATGTCTGTGAACATCCACTTTTTTATTTGTCAGGCATTAGCAGATCCTCTCAGGAGACAACTATATCATTCTCCTGCACCCAATCCCTTGTTGGCATCTTCAGTAGATTTGGTGGTTGTATATGGGATGGATCCCCAAGTGAGGCAGTCTCTGTATTCTTTTATTCTCAGCTCCAATCTTTGTCTCTGTAACTCCCTCCATGATTATTTGGTTCCCCATTCTAAGAAGGAACGGCATATCCACACTTTGGTCTTCCTTCTTCAGTTTCATGGGTTTTGCACATTTTACCTTGGTTATTCTGAGCTTCAGGGATAATATCCACTCATCAATGTGTGAATATCATGTGTGTTTTTTGTGATTGGGTTAACTCTCTTAGGAAGATATCATCCAGATCCATCCATTTGTATAAAAATTTCATGAATTCATTGTTTTTAATAGCTGTGTAGTAATTCATTAAGTAAATGTGCCATATTTTCTATATACATTCCTCTAAAGAGAGTCATCTGGGTTCATTTCAGCTTCTTGTTATTATACAAAAGGCTGCTATGGACAAAGTGAAGCATGTTTCCTTATTACAAGTTTGAACTTCTGGGTATAACCTTATCAGTTTTATGAGGTCCCATTTGTCCATTTTTAATCTTATAGCACAAGACATTGGTAGTATTTTTTTTCAAGAATATCCCCCCTTTGCCCATGTATTCCAGGCTATTCCCCACTTTCTCCTCTATAAGTTTCAGTGTCTCTGGTTTTATGTGCAGTCCCTTGATCGACTTAGACTTGAGCATTGCACAGGGGATGAGAATAGATCAATTTACATTCTCCTACATGCTAACTGCCAATTGAACCAACACCATTTGTTGAAAATGCTGTCTCCTTTCCACTAGATGGTTTTAGCTCCTTTGTCAAAGATCAAGTGACTAAAGGTTTATTTCTCTGACTTCAGTTCTATTTCATTTATCTACCTGTCTACCACTATACCTGTACCATGTAGTGTTTATCACAATTGCTTTGTAGTGCACTTTGAGGTCAGGCATGGTGATTCCACAAGAGGTTCTTTTATTGTTGGGAATAGTTTTTCCTATACCAGGTTTTTGTTTTTTGTTGTTGTTGTTGTTGTTGGTTTTTTGTTGTTGTTGTTGTTGTTGCTTGTTTGTTTTTTTCAAATTCCAGGAGAATTTGTAAATTGCCCTTTCTAACTCAGTAAAGAATTGAGTTGGAATTTTGATGGGGATTATATTGAATCTATAAACTACTTTTGGCAGAACAGCCATTTTTACTATATTAATCCTTCCAATCCATGAGCATGGGAGTTCTTTCCATGTTCTGAGATCTTGTTTCATTTCTTTCTTCAGAGACATGAAGTTTTTATCATATATATCTTTCACTTTCTAATTTAGAGTCACACCAAGCTATTTTATATTATTTGTGAGTATTGTGAAGGGTGAGTTTTCCCAAATTTCTTTCTCATCCTCTTTTTCCTTTGAGTAGAGAAAGGCCACTGATATGTTTGAGTTAATTTTATATTCACCTACTGCACTGAAGTCATATATATGGTTACGATTTCTCTGGTGCATTTTTGGGTCACTGATACATGCTATCATATATTCTGGAAATAGTGATATTTTGACTTCTTCCTTTCCAATTTGTATTCATTTGTTTTCCTTTTGTTGTCTAATTGCTCTGGTTAGGACTTCAACTACTATATTCAATAGGTATGAAGAAAGTGGGCAGCCTTGTCTAGTCCCTGATTTTAATGAGATTGTTTCATTTAGTTTAATGTTTCCTACTCGTTTGCTGTCTATTGTATTTTTTTTTTTTATGTTTAGATATGGGCCTTGAATTCCTGACCTTTCCTGGACTTTTATTATGAATGGGTGTTGTGTTTTGTCAAATGCTTTCTCAGCATCTAATGAGGTGATCATGTTGTTTTCGTCTTTGAGTTTGTTTCTATAGTGGATTAAGTTGACAAATTTCCATATATTAAACCATCCCTGCATTACAGGGATGAAGTCTACTTGACCATGATGGATGATCGTTTTGATGTATTCTTTTATTTGGTTTGCAGTGATTTTATTGAGTATTTTTGCTTCGAAATTCATAAGGGAAAATGGTCTGAAGTTTCCTTTCTTCATTGTGTTTTTGTATGGTTTGAATATAATTGTAATCTGGCTTCATAGAACAAATTCAATAGTGTTCCTTCTCTTTTGATTTTGCATATTAGTTTGAAGAATTTTGGTCTTAGGTCTCCATGTGTAAGACCCCGAAGATGGACCTCCTCTCAAGTCCAGTAAAGTCCCGGGATGAGCTGGCCAGCACCCCAATGACTTGAGAGAAATCGATACCTGATGCAAACTGCAAGAGTTTTTATTATCAGCTAGCTAAGGACAAACTCCTTCCACTGTGCAGGGCAGGGGCGTATGACTCTGAGATGTGACAGAAGAAGGTTTTTAATAGCTAGCTGAGGAATTGGGATGAGTTGGGAGGAGAGTTTGGAGGAGTTGGGAAGAGATGGGAGGAGTGTTCTTCTCTGCCCAGATGTCCTTGTCAAAACTCCAATTTTGAATCTCTAGCTGTAAGGCTCAGAAACCAAAAGGATTTTTGGTGGCTGTAGAGAACATAGAGTCTCTTTCTGGCTGTATTTTTATAAATCAGGGAAAACAATCTTGGAGAATGTCCAGGTGCTTTACCTTCCAGGGAGAAACGCTCTATGTTGTGGTCTCACATTTCCCACTCCTTCTAGTACATAGTTCTGATCTTATAAGTTAGAAAATTAAACCTCTGACCCAGCTGCCAAACAAAGCCAACATGAGGTCACAGCTTTAGGATATGTAAGATTGAGAACCTCAGAAGCCCATTGAATGAGACAAAAGAGCCTCTTGCCATTGGGAGGAGGGAGGGAGGGAGGTTCCTGTGCAGTGCCCACTGTGTGTGAGCAGTGCCAGGCCAGTGGGCCATGGCAGGCTGGATGCCAGAACTGGGCACATACTGGAGGTGTGGCAGCAGGGCTTGTGAGAATCATCAGGGAAAGTCCTTTTGATCTGAGTTCAAGTTTGCCAGAATGGTGGCACCAGACCAGGACAGGTACTCCTGTTTGAAATTTATGTGGCACCAAGATGGTTTCTGGTTCGTATGTTTTTTGTTTTTTTGTTTTTGTTTAAGTTTTTTATTGTGTTTCAACATTTCCAAGGCATCTTTTCTGACCAGTTGTAGGTCCTTCAAGTGAGCTAGTGGGAGTTCTGAAAAAGAAACATGAGGGTCAAACATTCCACCTGCTTCTGTTAAAGGGGGGGGGTCCCCAGTTGAGGAGTTCGAATGGTGTAAGTTTAAATTTCCCTGTGGTGTTCCATACTCAGAACAAGGTGAAGGGAAAAAGAGCTGCATAATCTTTTCTGCAGGTCTCTAAAACCAATTTAGTCAAGGTTTCTTTTAATGCTCTATTCATGTGTGTTTTTGAGCTTTACTAAAGTTTCTTTTATGAGTGTGGATGACATTGCATTTGGCGTATAAATGTTCAGAATTGGGAATTCATTTTGGCAAATTTTAACATTGATGAATATGAAGTGTCCCTCCTCTTTTTTTTTTTTTTGATAACTTTGGGTTGAAAGTCGAATTTATTTGATATTAGAATGGCTACTCCAACTTGTTTCTTTGTAACATTTCCTTGGATAATTGTTTTCCAGCCTTTTACTCTAAGGTAATATCTGTATTTGTCCCTGAGATTTGTTTCTAGTATGCTTGGTCTTGCTTAAACATCCTGTCTGTTATTCTATGTTTTTTTTTATTGGTGAATTGTGTCCGCTGATATTATGAGATATTAAGGAAAAGTAGTTGTTGCTTCCTGTTATTTTTGTTGTTAGAGTTGGAATGTGATTCATGTAGCTTTCTTCTTTTAGGTTTGCTTCAAGATCAATTTCTTGGTTTTTCTAGAGTGTAATTTCCCTCCTTATATTGGAGTTTTCCCATTATTACCCACTTGATGGGCTGGATTTGTTCGAGCATATTGTGTAGATATCGTTTTTTTTTTTTCACAGAATACCTTGTTTTCTCAATCTATTGTAAAATTTTTTGATGCATCTAGTAGCCTTGTCTGGCATTTCTTTTCCCTTAGGGTCTGTATGACATCTGCCCTGGATATTATGGCTTTCATAATCTCTGGGGATAAGTTAGGTATAGTTTTGATAGGATTTCCTTTATAAGTCACTTGACCATTTTCCCTTAGTGCTTTTAATATTCTTCTTTTTCTTTTCTTTTTTTTTTATTATGCATTTGGAGTTTTGATTTCTATATGATGGAAGAAATTTCTCTTGTGGTCCAAACTATTTGGAGTTTTGTAGGCTACTTGTATATTCATAGGCAACTCTTTCTTTAGGTTAGGGAAGTTTTCTTCTATAATTTTGTTGAATATATTCACTGTCCCTAAATTTGAAAAACTTACTTGTCATTGATACCTATTATCCTTAAGTTTTGTCATCTCCTTGTGTCCTGGATTTTCTCGGTGTAAATATTTCCTTTCTAAAATCTCTTCCAAAAATTTACATGGAGAGTTTTTCCAGATAAATTCAAATCGATAGTACTTTATTAACTATTACTTATATAGAATCCTTTCAAATGTTTCTGTTTTCTATTGTTAATACAGTAAAGAGCCCAGCATTTGATAAAAATGAGAATATATCGCCTCAAGCAGAAGCAGATGAAGATATGGGGTAACATTTTCAATATTTTTTGCCAGCTCAATAGATTACTTCATAAGTAGTGTTTGTATTACCTTCACTGGAGAAGTAGATTCAGGAAGATAGCAATACAAATCAGACACTGCTATATGTTGAGTTCAAGCCTAGCTTGAGGTCCTTCAGACCTTGTGATAACAAACACATAGCAACTAGTATAATATGACCACCTGCCTGAGATCTTCCAAGATATACACACAAAGAAAAGGAGAAAAATCATGAAAATAAGAGGGGGACCATCTGGCAAGAACAAGGGTCTCAGCAAGAGTGGGAGAGTAATGAATAAACTACTGTGGGTGTAAATGTATGAATTGGTAAAAGTAAAGGATACAAGATCACTTTGATACTCCACCATGTAATATATACATATATATATATATATATATATATATATATATACATACATACATACATATATAATATATATATCTACACATACATATACATATGTATATATATGTATATATATATATATATGACATTTGTTCTTAACCAAACATTATATATTTATTATAAATAATTAAAAGAAAGTTCTTTTTAAAGTTTTGTGTGGGTAAGAAAAATGCCTACCAGTCCACTATATTTCTTGCATTAATTTTTTTATTTTCCTTTCTTCACAGAGATGAAGTAGACAGTATGTTGGATAAATCTGAAGGTATGTGTTTTTGGAGGTATTTGCCTGTTTTTTAAAGAGGTCAGAAGAGGGCATCAGATTTCTAGACTGTATAGCAAAAGGGGATAATTTTGGGTTCACAGTAATTGTAGTTTCCTTTAAAACACATATGAGATAACTTCTCAGCAAACATTCAGAATGCAAGATTAGCTGAAGATGTAGCTCAGTGGTAAATCACCATTTAAAAGTGATGAGTTTCATCTTCAGTGGCAAAAATAAACAAACAAAAACAAACAAAGAAACAAAACAAAACAATAACAATAAAAACCCCAAAGAAACCAACAAATGCACCAAATTAACAAAAATCCTACCAAACAAGCAAAACACAGTTATAAGTCTTGCAAATGAAATGTTAGGTTGTCCAGTTTGCCAAATTAACTGCAAATTGTAAAATGAGCAAGAAACCCAGTTTGCTCTTGTAAGGAAACAAGCAAAACCAGCAATAAGCATTTTAGGAGCCTAAACTTAGGCATGATTAGAGAATAAAAAAAAATATACAGTGGCTACCACAAGAGAACAAACCTCTCAGAGGGGCTAGAGAGATGGCTGTTTTGGTAATGTGCTTTATTTGAAAGTATATAAATTAAGGAGGGGGTCTTAAATCGGCTTTAAAAATGCAGGCTGCAACCCAGTGAAAAGTAGTTGGAGACAGCTTGCTGGCTAGCCAGGCTAGTGGCATTGGTGAGCTGCAGATTCAGAGAGAACCTGTCTCATGTTTTAAATTTGGGCAGTCAGAGGTGGTTCATGCCATAATCCCAGCAGTTGGTAACCAGGGTGAGGTCCAGGACTACAACCCTGCCTTGAAAAAAAAAAAAAGGAAGTTGGAATGTGATTGAGAATGCAGCAAATGTCTATTTGTCGCCCTCTTATGCATACTTATACTGGAATGTATATACATCAGTTTTTTACAATACTCTTTATCTGATTTACACAATCCATTAAAATGATGGTTTTTGTCTTTTTGTTTTTTCTCTATGAGCAAATTGTCAATATTAAGAAAGTGTTATAATTTTGTAATCTCCACTGTATAGTACAAAGAAACATCTTTCAAGAAAAATGATCAGCACACCTTAAAAGACACAAAGGACAGGGATGGAAAGATGGCTTAGAAATTAAGAGCACTTGTTGTTCTTGGACAGAACCAAGTTTTAGTTCCTAGGACCCACACAATGGCTCAAAACCATTTTTAATTCTATATCCATGGGTTTTGGAATTCTCTTCTAGTTTCTATGTGCACCACACATGCATGTTTATAAACACAAACATGCAAAAACAAATTACTTAAATAAATAAAACAATTGAAAATTACAAACAACAGCACCTTCATCTGAAACAAAGTAGGAGAGTCTTGTTTGGGGTCCGTTTTATTTTAGCTTTCAAGTTAGTATTGTAAACTTGGAAAATGGAAAGCCTCTGGGTAGTAGTGGCAGCTAAAATACTACCTCCTTTTTGCTCTTCAATGACAGACGACTGATTGAGCCTTTCTCACCCTTAGTACACATGTGCAAACACTGCCAATCAGCAAGGGCCTTGGCTGAGATTGTTTTCCCGCTATCCAAACCCTGTTACCCAGTATGCTTTGTGGTAGTCATCAAGCCGAGTTCTTGTGGAAGCATGGTAGGGAGAAGTCTCAGTAGAGGTAGTCAATTGTCTGTTGAAAGATGATTAATACTGTTTGAGCTGGGGGCCTGTGTGGGGAAGAAGGTGGAGGGGTGGAGGTGTTACTTTAGGAGTAAGGAGAGGAGGTGACCCTCACTGGACTCAGGAAGGTACTGCTTCCAGGCTCACAATCAACTTTTCCCACTTAGTTCTCTGCTGAGAAAAACAGAGAACTTCGCTAAGGGCAGGGGTTTGAACAGAATTATCTTCTAACAGAAAGCAGGAAGGCCAGGGAATTGGAGACCCTGGAAGTCTTCTTGGGGCTTGGGGAGGTGAGGAGTGAGTAAATTGGAAGTCAGTTAGTGGAGCCAACAGACTAAAACCTTCTTTTAGCTGCTGCTGCCTGCCAGGAATTCATTAAAAACGAACTGAAAACCAGTCTTCATTTACCTCTACCTGTTGTTAAAATGGCAGATTCCCGAAATTTCTATGTATAGGCTCCAATTGCCTCAAAATACAGAGGCTCCTCTCAGCCTCAGAAGTGCTGGGACTTCAGACATAATTCAGGCCAGGTTGTTGTTATTTATTTGTTGTTTTGGTTTAGGACAGTAAGCTCTAACTCTATATCTCAGGATTGTCTGAAACCTCACCTGCAGCTTTGACTGGCCTTGAAACTGAAGTCCCCAGCCTTACAAATGTACCTGGGCCTGAGGAAATATGTGTTCTTTATTTTTTATATTTAAATTTTTGTTTGTTTGTTTGTTTGTTTGTTTGTTTTTTATTCCTTTTTTCCTTGTTGAAGATTGAAACCAGAGCTTCTTGCTGTAGCAGTAAAATATTTGTCCAGCCAGAAAAACTTTATATTTTAGATCTGCTTTAGATTTGTATTATGATGAAAAAAATTGAGGAGCTTGGTTATGATAAAAGCAACCATGATTTCATTTGGAGATTGAGATGCAAACACATTAACTCTAATTTATCAAAACCCTAGCAACAATGGGACCAAAATTTAGATCATCCTGTGATTGCATATAAACCCACTTGAAGTCACAGTTAAAGCCATCATATTAGGTGTGTGTGTGTGTGTGTGTGTGTGTGTGTGTGTGTGTGTGTTTATTTACATTTCAAATATTAGTCATTTCCTGGTTTCACCCCAGAAATTCCCTTTACCATTCCACCCTCCCTCTGCTTCTATGAGCATGTTCCCCCACCCACCAACACCCATGTCCCTGCTCTGGTATTTGCCTACACTGGGACACCAAACTTCACATGACCAAGGACCTCTCCTCTCACTGATGTTTGACAAGGACATCCTCTGCTATGTATTTAGCTGGAGCCATGGTCCCCCTCTTTGTTTGCTGGCTTCGTCCCTGAGTGCTCTGGGGGGAGGGGGGCGGTCTGCTTGGTTCATATTATTGTTCTTCCTGTAAGATTACAAACCCCTTCAGCTCCTTCAGTCCTTCCTCTAACTCCTCCACTGTGGACCCCATAATCAGTCTGATTGTTGGCTGTGAGCATGAGCCTCTGTTTTTGCCAACCTCTGGCAGAGCCCCTAAGGGCACAGCCTTATTAGGCTCCTTTCAGCAATCATTTGTTGGTATCCACAATAGTGACAGGGTCTGGTGTTTATATACGGGATGGATCCACAGGTGGGGCAGATTCTGAATGGTCGTTCCTTCAGTCTCTGGCCTGCACTTTGTCTCCATATTTCCTCCCAGTAGTATTTTGTTCCCCATTCTGAGAAGGACGGAAACATGCACACTTTTTTCTTCCTTCTTAAGGTTTATGTGGTCTGTGAATTACATTTTGGGTATTCTGAACTTTTAGGATAATATCCACTTATCAGTGAGTGCATACCATATTTTTTCCTTTGGGATTGTGTTACCTCATACAGGATGATATACTTTAGACCTATCCGTTTGCGTGTGAACTTCCTGAAGTCATTTTTTCTTTATGGTCACTATACATTTTTATCACTATTTCTCTATAATACAGCTTGAGGTCAGGGATGATTCCCCCTGAAGTTCTTTTAATGTTGTGAATAGTTTTACAATATCCTGGATTTTCGTTATTCTAAATGATTTTGCATATTGCTCTTTCTATCTTTATAAAGAATTAAGTTTGAATATTGATGGAGAGGGCATGGAATCAGAGCTTACTTATGGCAAGATAGACATTTTTACTAAATTATTTGGGACACCAATCTATGGCCATGGGAGATCTTTCCATCTTCTGAGAATTTCAATTCTATCTTCAGAGACATGAAGTTCTTGTCCTACAGAACTTTGACTTGCTTTTTTCGTGTCACACCAAGTTATTAAAATATGAGACTATTGTGAAGAGTGTTGCTTCCATAACTTCCTTTTCAGCCTGTTTATCCTTTGAGTAGAGGAAGGCTACTGATCTATATGAGTTAATTGTATATCCAATCACTTTGCTAAAGTTGTTTCTCAGGCTTAAGGGTTCTTTAGAGGATTTTTTGGGGGTCACTAAATATACTATCTTATTACCTATTAATAGTGATATTTTCATTTGTTCTTTTCCAATTTTTAACTTTTTGACCTCTTTTTGTTGTCTATTTAATCTGGCTAGAACTTCTAGTACTATAGTGAATAGGTAGGGAGAGAGTGGGAAGCCTTGTCATATATTAGTGGGATTGCATCGAGTTTCTCTCCATTTATTTTGATGTTGGATCCTGGTTTGCTACTATGTTTAGTTATGGGCCTTGCTTTCTGAATCTATCCAAGACTTCATCATGAAGGTGTGTTGATTTTTTTTAAATGATTCCTCAGCGTCTAATGAGATAATACTGTGTTTTTTTTCCTTGAGATTCTTTACATATTGGATTACATTGATGGATTCCCATATATTGAACCATTCCTGTATCCCTGGGATGAAGCCGCTTGATCATGAAGAATGATCATTTTGATGTGTTCTTGGATTGTGTTTAACAGGATGTTATTGAGTATTTTTGCATCAATATTTATAAGTTAAATTGGTCTGAAGTATCCTGTCTTCATTGGGTTTTTGTATGGTTTGGGTATAAGAGTAAATGTGGCTTCATAGAACAAATTAAGTAGTGTTCATTTTCTTTTGTTTTTGCATAATAGATTGAAGATTGTTGGTATTGGTGTTTCATTGAAAGCCTGATAGAAATCTGTACTAAACCCATCAGATACGGGGCTTTTTTTTTTTTTTGAGGGGGGAGCTCTTAATGACTGCTTCTATTTCTTTGGGGATTATGGGAGAGTTTACAGGGTTTATCTCAACCTGATTGAAATTTAGTACCTGACATCTGTCTAGATAATTGTCCAATTCATCCAGATTTTCCACTTTTCTAAGTTACAGGCTTATATAGTAGGATCTGATGATTTTTTTGGATTTACTAAGTATCTGTTGTTATGTCTCCCTTTTCATTACTGGTTTTGTTAATGTTGATATTTTCCCTGTGCCCTGTAATTAGTCTGGCTTATGTTTTATCTATCTTGTTGACTTTCTCAAAGGTCCAGCTCCTAGTTTGTTTGATTTTATGTTATAGTTCCTTTGTTTCCACTTGTTTGATTTCAGCCCTGAGTGTGATTAGTTCCTGCCTTCAACTCCTCTTGGGTGAATTTCCTTCCTGTTATTCAAGGGGTTTTAGGTGTGCTGTCAACCTACTACTGTATCTTCTCTCCAGTTTCTATTTAGAGGCATTCAGAGCTATGAGATTCCCTTTAACACTGCTTTAGTTGTGTTCCACAACTTTCGGTATGTAGTAACTTCATTTTTTTTTAAACTCTAAAAAGTCTTACATTTATTTATTTATTTTTTTTATTTCTTCCCTACCTGATTTATCACTGACTGGATTTTTGTTCACCTTCTACGTGTACATGGGTTTTCAATTATTTATATTATTATTTCAGATCAGCCTTAGTCCTTGGTGATTAGATAGGATGTATGAGATTATTTGGATATTTTTATATCTGTTGAGGCATGTTTTGTGACTGATTATATTGTTAATTTTGGAGAAGGCGTCATGAGGTGCTGAGCAGAATGGACAATTTTTGTTCTAAAATAAAATGTTCTATAGATATCAACTAATGTATTTGTTTCATAACTTCTGTTAGTTTAACTGTGTCTTTTTTTAATTTTTCTTTCCAGGATCTTTCCATTGATGAGGAGGGTTGTTGAAGTCTTCTGCTATTATTGTGTGTGGTGCAATGTGCATTTTGAGCTGTACTAAAGTTTCTTATATGAATATGGATGCCATTGCATTTGGACTATAAATGTTTAGAATTGAAAATTCATCTTGGTAAATTTTAACTTTGATGAATATGAAGTGCCACTCCTTGTCTTTTTTGATAACATTGGGTTGAAAGTCAAATTTATTTGATATTAGAATGGCTACTCCAAATTTGTTTCTTTGGAACATTTGCTTAGAAAATTGTTTTCCAGCCTTTTACTGTGAGGAAATATCTGTCTTTGTCCCTGAGGTTTGTTTCTGGTATGCTGGGTCTTGCTTACACATCCAGTCTGTTTGTCTATTTCTTTCTAATTGGTGAATAGAATATGGTGATATTAAGAGATACTAAGACAAAGTCTTTGTTTCTTCCTGTTATTTTTGTTGGAATTTTGTTCATGTAGCTATCTTCTTTTAGGTTTACTTCAAGATTAATATCTTGCTTTTGCTAGCATGTGATTTCCCTCCTTATATTGGAGTTTTCCCTTTATTATCCCTTGAAGGGTTTGGTTTGTTCAAAGATATTGTGTAAATATTGTTTTTTCACGGAATACCTTGTTTTCTCAATCTATGGTAAAATAGTTTTACTGCATATTATAGCTTTGGCTCTTATTTCTGCTCTCTTAGTGTCTGTATGATATCTACCGTGGATCTTATGGCTTTCATAGTCTCTGGGGAGAAGTTAGGTGTAATTCTGATAGGAATTCCTGTATATGTTACTTGACCATTTTACCTTACTGCTTGTAATATTCTTTCTTTGTTTTGTTCATTTGGTGCTTTGATTAATATATGATGGCAGGGATTTTTGTTTTTGTTGTTGTTTTTCTGGTCCAAACTATTTGGAGTTCTGCATGCTTCTTGTATGTTCATGGACATCTCTTTCATTAGGTTAGGAAAGGTTTCTTTTATAGTTTTGTTGAAGATATTCACTGGCCCTATAATTTGGAAATCTTACTTCTCATCTATACCTGTTATCCTTATGTTTTTTCTTCTCCTTGTGTCCTAGATTTCCTGGATGTACTTAATTTTAATTAATTTTTAAAATCTGTTTCAAAAACTCAAAATGGGCAGTTTTTCCAAAGAAATTCAAATTGATAGTACTTTATTAACTATTACTAATATTGCATACTTTCAAATGTTTACATTTTCTATTGTCAATACAGTAAATAACCCAGCAATTGGTAAAGATGAAAATATATCGCCTCAAGTAAAAGGAGATGAAGACATGGGGTAATATTTTCAATTCTTTTTCTTTTTTTCTCTTTTTTTTTCTTTCTTTTTTTTTTGCCAGTTCAATAAAGTACTTCAAAAGTAGTGTTTGTGTTACCTTCACTGGAAAACTAGATTCAGGAAGATCAGCATTTCAATGTCAGATGCTGATATATGTTAAGTTCAAGCCCAGCTTGGGATCCTTTAGACTTTGTGATCACAAACACATAGGAACTCATACAATAGGACCACCTGCATGTGATCTTTGACACACTCAAAGAAAAGGAGAAACATCATAAAAATAAGTAGGGGACTATCTGGGGGAAAAAAGGGTCTTGGCAATTGTGGGAGAGTTATGAATAAACTCCTTGTGGGGTGTAAACGTATGAATTGTTAAAAGTAAATAATTCAAGTTCAATTTGGTAGTCCACCATATATTTTATATGCATATGACATTTGTTCCAAACCAAACATTATATATTTATTATAAAAAATTAAAGAAGGTTCTGTGTAAAGTTTTGTGTGTGGTAAAAAAAAATGGCCTACCAGTCTACTATATTTTTGCTTTAATTTTTTATTGTTCTGTCTTCACAGACATGAAGTAGGCAGTATGTTGGATAAATCTGGAGGTATGTGTTTTAGAAATATTTCCCTGTTTCTTGAAGAGGCCAAACGAGGGAAACAGATCTCTATAGAACCTATAGCATAGGGGGATAATTGTAGGCTTCACAGAAATTATAGTTTTCGTTAAAAAATACACACAGATAACTTCTCATCCAACATTCAAAACTAAAGATTAACTAAAGATGTAGCTCAGTGGTAAAGCACCATTAAAAGTTATAAATTTCATCTTCAGTGGTGAAAACAAAAACAAAAACAGAAAACCAGCAAAAAAAAAACAAACCCAGCAAATTAAAAAAAAAAAAAAAAAAAAAAAAGCACCAAAGAAACAAAACACAGCAATAAGACTAGTAAATGAAATGTCAGTTCGTCCAGTGTGCCAAATTAGCTGCAAATTGTAAAGTGAGCAAGAAAACCAATTTGCTGTTGTAAGGAAACAAGCAAAACCACCACTAAGCATTTTAGGAGCCTAAACTTAGCCATGATTAGAGAAATAGAAAAAGAAACCAAACAAACAAAAAACAAACAAACAAAAAATTGCAGTGTCTATAGCAACAGAACAAACCTTGAAGAGTGGCTAGAGAGATGGCTGTTTTAGTAAAATGTTTTTCTTGAAAATAAAAGTGGGGGCCTAGAATCCACTTCTAAAATGCAGGCTGCCAACCAGTGCTGAGTAGGTGGAGACAGCTTGCTGGCTAGCCGAGGTAGTGGCATTGGTTAGCTGCATATTCAGAGAGAACCTATCTCAAGTTTTAAGTTGGGTCAGTCAGTGGTGGCACATGCCTTAATCCCAGACGTTGGGAGGCAGAGGCAGGGAGATTTTTGATTTTGATGCCACCCTGGTATACAGGGTGAGTTCCTGGTTAACCAGAGCTATACAGATAAACCCTGACTTGAAAAAAAAAACTGAAAATGAAAAAGAAATTTGGAATATAATTGAGAATAAAACAGATGTCTATATCTGGCCTCCTTATGCACCCATATACTGAAATGTATACACTCCATTTTTATCCTGAAACTATTTATGATTTACACAATCCATTAAAATTATGTTTTTTTTGTTGCTGTTTTGTTTGTTTGTTTGTTTGTTTTTCTGTTTCTGGAAATAGACAACATTAACAAAGTCATTTTTTATACTCTCCATTATATAGTAAAATTAAACATCTATCGTGAGAAATGGTCCAGCACACCTTAAAACACACACAGGATAGGAATGGAAAGATGGCTTAGAAATTAAGAACACTTGTTGCTTTTGTACAGAACCAAGGTTTAGTTCCTGGAACCCACATAATTCTCAAAATCATTTTTAATTCTAGATCCAGGGATTTTGGCATCCTATTCTAGTTTCTAGGGGAACTAGTCATACATGTTATATAAATACAAACATGCAAAAACACTTTAGTTTAAAAAAAAAAAACAAAAAAAAAAGAAACAAAAAAACAAAACAAACAAACAAACAAAAAAAAACAATTTAGAGTTACACAGAACAGTCCCTTCATCTGAAACAAAGTAGGAGAGTCGTCTTTGGAGTTCATTTTATTTTAACTTTCAAGTTAGAATTGCAAACTTAGAAAATGGAAAGCCTCTGGGTAGTAGTGGAAGTTAAAATACTACCCGCTTTTTGAAGCTTTAATCACAGATGACTGAAAGAGCCTCTCTTACCCTTAGTACTCATGTGCAAACACAGCCAATCAGCAATGGGCTTGGCTGAGATTATTTTCCTGCTGTTCAAACCCTGTTACCCAGTATGGTGGCTACAAAGAGTTCTTGAGGAAGCAAAATTCTTGAGGAATCATGGTAGGATGAAGTCTCAGTGGAGGTAGTCAATTGTCTGTTGGTTAATCCTGGTTCAGCTAGGGGTCTGGGTGGGGATGAAGGTGGAGTTTTGGAGGTGTTTCTTCAGGAGTAATGAGATTAGGTGACCCTCACTGGACTCAGGAAGTTGCTACTTCCAGGTTCACAATCGACCTTTCCCACTTAGGCCTCTGCTGAGAAAAACTGAGAACTTCACTGTAAGTGCAAGAGTTTGAACAGACTAGCTCCTAGCAGAAATCAGGAAGGCCAAGGAAATGGAGACCCTGAAAGTATTCTTGGGGACAGGGGATGTGAGGTGTGAGTAAACTGGACTTCACTTAGTGGATGAAACAGACAAAACCCTCTTCTGTGCAACTGCTTCCCACCAGGAATTTATTAAAAAGAAACTGAAGACCAGTCTACATTTTAACGTGTTGTGAAAATGCCACATTGCCGAAATTTCTATATATAGGTTCCAAACTGCCTCAAATACTAGAGGCTTCTCTCAGCCTCAGAAGTGCTGGGAATTCAGACATAATTCAGACCAGGCTGTCTTTATTTATTTGTTGTTTTGGTTTAGGAAAGTAACCTCTAGCTCTATATCTCAGGATTGTCTGAAACCTCAATTGCAGCCTGGACTGGCCTTGTACCTGAAGTCCTCAGCCTCAGAAATGTAATGGGGCCCGAGGAATCATGCCTTCTTTATTTTTTATATCTAAATTTTGGGGGTTTTTATTTTTCATTCCTGAAGATTGAAACCAGAGCTTCTTGCTGTAGCAGTAAAATATTTGTCCAGCCAGGAAGAATTTTATATTTAAGATTTGTCTTAGATTTGTATTGTGATGAAAAAGGTTGAGGAGCTTGGTTGTGATAAGAGCAACTATGATTTTATTTGGAGATTGAGATGCAGACACATTTACTCTAATTTATCAAAAAACTAGCAGGAATGGGAAAAATTTAGATCATCCTGTGATTAGATGTAAACCCACCTGAAGACACAGTTAAAGCCATCTGTGTGTGTGTGTGTGTGTGTGTGTGTGTGTGTGTGTGTGTGTGTGTGTATTTATTTACATTTCAAATATCAGCCATTTCCTGGTTTAATCCCAGGAAATCCCTATTCCATTTGACACTTGCTTTGTTTCTATGAGCCTGTTCACTCACCCACATACTCCACCTCCCTACCCTGGCATTTGCCTACACTGGGGCATGGAGCTTTCACAGGACCAAGGACCTCTCCTCCCACTGATGTCTGACAATACCATCCTCTGCTCTATATGCCGCTAGAGTCATGGGTGCCCCTCTTTGTTTGGTGGCTTAGTCCCTGAGTGCTCTGGTCTGTCTGCTCGGTTCATATTGTTGTTCTTCCTGTAAGGTTGCAAACCCCTTCAGCTCCTTCAGTTCTTCCTCTAACTGCTCCCCTGGGGACCCCATGATCAGTCTGATTGTTGGCTGTGAGCATCAGCCTCTGTTCTTGCCAAGCCCTGGCAGAGCCTCTCAGGAGACAGTCATATTATGCTCCTATCAGCAAGCACTTGTTGGTATCCACAATAGTGACTGTGCCTGGTTTCTGTATATGGGATGGATCCAAAGGTTGGACAGAATCTGGATGGTCATTCCTTAAGTCTCTGCCCTGATCTCCACATTTCCTATCAGGAATATTATGTTCCCCATTCTAAGAAGGACTGAAACACCTACACTTTTGTCTTCCTTCTTCTTCAGCTTCATGTGGTCTGTGAATTACATTTTGGGTATTCTGAGCTTTTAGGATAATATCCACTTATCAGTGAGTGCATACCATGTTTTTTTTTCCTTTGAGATCACACAGGATGATATATTTTAGATCTCTCCATTTCATGAAGGCATTGTCTCTGTACCATTACCATACATTTTTTTAATCACTATTTCTGCATAATACAGCTTAAGGTCAGGGATGATTCCCCCTGAAGTTCTTTTATTGTTGAGAATAGTTTTGGGATATTCTGGAGTTTTGATATTCCGAATGGTTTTGCATATTGCTCTTTCTGTCTCTACGAAGAATTGAGTTTAAATTTTGATGGAGAGTGCATGGAATCTGCAGATTGCTTTTGGGAAGACAGCCATTTTTACTAACTTAATCTATGACCATGGGAGACCTTTCCATCTTCTGAGATTTTTCAGTTTCTTTCTTCAGAGACTTGAAGTTCTTGTCATAGAAATCTTTCACCTGCTTGGTTTGAGTCACATCAAGGAACTATAATTTGTGACTTTTGAAAGGTGTTGTTTCCATAATTGCCTTTCATCCTGTTTATCTTTTGAGTAGAAGAAAGGTACTGTTTTGTTTGAGTTAATTGTATATCTAGCCACTTTGCTGAAGTTGTTTTTCAGGTTTATGGGTTCTCTGATGGAATTTTTGTGGTCACTTAAGTATACTATTTTATTATCTGCTAATAGTGATATTTTGATTTATTCCTTTCCAATTTTTATTCCTTTGACCAATTTTTGTTTTCTAGTTGCTCTGTCTAGAACTTGTAGTACTATAGTGAATTGGTAGGGAAAGAGTAAGAAGCCTTGTCTAGTCCTGTCTTGTCTTATTTTAGTGGGATTGCATCAAGTTTCTTTCCATTTAATTTGATGTTGGCTTCTGGTTTGCTTCTATATTTAGGTATGTGCTTAAAATTCTTAATCTATCCAAGACTATTATCATGAAGGTTTGTTGATTTTTTTTCAAATAATTTCTCTTCATCTAGTGAGAACTGTGTGTGAATTTGCTTCAATATATGTGTGCATGTTTGGATGTGTGTGTCTGTGTGTGTGTGACAGATACATATATATGTATCTGATGAATCCGATTGTTTCATAACTTCTCATTAGTTTCACAGTGTCTCTTTTTCATTTCTTTTTTTCCAGGACCTCTGCGTTGCTCAGAGTGGGGTGTTGAAGTTTCTCACTATTATTATATGGGGTACAATATGTACTTTGAGTTCTAGTAAAATTTCTTTATGAATTTGGTTGCCCTTGTATTTGGAGCATAGATATTCAGAATTGTGAGTTCATCTTTGATGAATTATCCTTTGATAAGCATGAAGTAACATTACTTACCTTAAAAAAAAAAAAGTACTTTGTGAACCTCCTCTTTTCACAGTAGGCCCTCTTGACTACTGAGCCTTTTTTGTAACAGCTTTGAAGGAATTTTAAAAGGAAAAAAAATAGATGTAAACATTTTCACAGTTCCATGTACTCATAGCTAAGTGATATGTATACAAAATTCTGTACATGAAACATATTTTCATTGATCCAGTGCTAATTTTATATTAAGTCAGTTTCTTTTCTAGGAGTCTTCTGTGCTTCCTTCTTTATATGGCACAGTGCAAAACTGAATTCTTTAATGTAACCCTTATAACTTATTTTTAAATTTTATGTTATGGTTATTTTTTTTTTCTTTCACGTGTGTATGTGCACAACTAGTGTGTCTTGTACCTGAGGAAGCCAGATGAAGGCCTTGAATCCCCTGAAACTGAAGTTATAGGTAGTGAGCCACCTTGTGTGTTTTGGTACTCCAATCTCAGAAAGCTGGAAGGGAACCAGTGCTCTTAACTGCTGAATCATCTCTCCAATCCCTTCATTGTTTTTTTTTTTTTTTTATGAAATGAATTATGTAACTGTAAGTGGAAGACAACTTACTAAACAATGAGAGAATGATACTCAGATTCTAAAGTATCTGTTTTAAATTATATGTAACTGAATGCTAAGTGAGCTTTCTCAGAAGACAGTAACTTGTCTTTGAGATATGGTGTCATTATGTAGTTCAGGCTGGCCTGCATTTTCCTATTTAACCTATGCAGTCTTTACACTGGAAATCTCCTGCTTAAGCTTCCAATACTAGGATCATACACACACAAAAAAACATCTTTACATGGCTTACTAAACAATGCTCCTAATACCTATTTTTGGACTTATTTATGTGTATTAGTGTTTTGCTTACAGTTATATATGTGCACCACATGTGTACCTGTTTTTCAGATATCAGTTGATTATTTCAGATACCTGGAACTGGAGTCAGATAGTTGTGAGCCACCATATGAGTGCTAGACACCAAACCTATGTCCTTTGCAAAGAACAGGAAGTACTCTTAACTGCTGAGCCATATCTCTACCCCCATGAAACAATATTATATTTTTAAAAAATAATATTTTGCTTCTTTCAAGTTACCCATTTTACCAAATTATTTTTTTTCAACTGAAGGATTTGCTCTATTTAGAGGAGGCAGAATAATCATTTAATAATCTGATTTTGTCTAGTACTATGGATGGTGAGAATATTAAACATGTACACCGAAATATAGCTTCATCCTAGTTACTGAAAGCTAACTGTGCATGCTAGAAAGGTACTAAACATTTTCTGAAGCATTACAATTTTCATGAACTGCAGCAGTTACTGATCAAAAGTTCCTACCATAATTTTCTTCAAGTGTTTTTTTAAAGGATATGTTCTGAAATATAATTACCAATTCACTTTAGAAATAATTTTATTTTGATTAAAAAAAAACTTGAAGATCATTGTTTTAAACATAGATTTTAACATTTTTATCTATTTTTATTTATATAGGTATTTTGCCTATAAGTATGTCTGTGAGTCATATACATATGTACCTGGTGCATGCAGAATTTAGAACAGGGCATCACATCCCCTGGAACTGGAGTTGGAGGTATTTGTGCACATTATGTAGGTGCTAGGAATCAAACGCAGGTTTGATTCTGACAGGGTCTCATTTGTAGCTCTGTCTGTCCTGGAACTCAGTATATTGACCAGCTTAACCTGGAATACACAAATATCTCTCTGCCTTTTCCTCCAGAATACTAGGATTAACATGGGAACCAATATGACCGGTTGCCCTCTTATTTTAATTGAATATTTTAAACAATGGGTCTAACAGTTCCACAGTCAAGTTTGTTCTTTCAGTTGCATCATCTTTTTTAGATTTGGAAAAGAATTAGCCTTTATTAAAAGTGTTTCCTTATGAAGAATTAAGTATACTTTTGATCCTTTGTTTTGTGCATTTGTTCTTTTGAAAACTGTTCTTGAAGCTCAAAATTATTTTCCTTACAGAAATTAAAATTCAGATAAGATTAGATATTTCTTATCCAAAATACATGGACTGTTTTTTTCTATGTTGTGGAACATTTCTGTAGACTTTACAGGTTGAACATCCTTCATCTGAACATACCAAACCCTAAGTATTCTAAAGTATGAAGCATGTTTGTGATATCTATCATTTAATTTTAAGTTTCCATAGCATTATTGAATGAAATTTATCTATATCTATTTTTACTTGAATACATGGAATCATCTAATTTTTCTTCAAAATGACTCTTTATTTTTAATATAGATGACATTTATAAGACGCTTCACATAAAGAGAAAATGGATGGAAACTTATGTCAAAGAATCTTTCAAAGGCAGCAACCAGAAATTAGAAAGATTTTGCAAAACGAACGAACGAGAGAGGTAGAGTTGTTATATTTGTAGGGTCAAATGTGTATCATTTTAAAAATTATATGTGGCTGCAGTTTAAAAAAATTATATCATGTCTGATTCTTTAGTAAAAATGTGTGGCTTTGATTTTGTCTAAACAGTTAACCCTATAACATCATGCCTTCAAGCAAACTAAATCTAATTCATAGAAATCTATGAAAATTTTATTTTCTGCTTTAAGTCAATGTTAATGAGATTTAAATTTTAATTTACATTCATTGTGGAAATACAGAAGTCTTGCACATAGTCTTAGGAATGTAATTTATGGATTATTATGTTTAACAATATTCAAAAGGAACAACTACAATTACATATGCAGACAATTTGTATATTTTAGTTGACATGTTTTGCACTGTCTTTACTAAGGCAATGTATGAAAAATAAATTAGAACTTATATTTGGTAGAAAATAATGAAAAAAAAACCACATTGAAATATAATTAAATTTTGTACATGTATATATATATATATATATATATATATATATATATATATATATATATGTGTGTGTGTGTGTGTGTGTGTGTGTGTGTGTGTGTTACGTGTGTGTTGTGTGTGTTTATATTTCTTTAATTTTGAAAAGCTAAAACGTAAATGAAAACCTCTCTGATAATATGTTAGCGGAAAAATCTATAATGATTTCCCATTAGATATTTTATACTGCTATTTTTCTTTTTATAGTATGAAATGTTCAATTGAATTTGTTCTGAGTGTTCATTTTCATATTGGTATGAAATGTGCCTGCTTTTGTTACTGTGCTTTACAGGAAGAACATCAACAACAAATTTTGTGAGCAGTATATAACTACATTTCAGAAGTCTGATATGGATGTACAGAAATTCAATGAAGAAAAAGAAAAATCAGTGGTTGGTACCATAAAAAAAACTTAATATTTAACCTAGTATTACTAAGTAGGAATGGAACAACTAGCCTTGAGTTGAGCATATGAAACTAAATTAAGTTCCATTATCTATCTATCCTTGCTTCTGTTCTAGTCTTACTGAGATATAAACTATTGATTGCATACTATATCAATGAAAACGACTAGGCATTTTATGGTATACCAGATCATAAATTTTCAAGAGGCAGACATTTGCAGAAAGATCAAGAGATGATTACCAGTGACTACAAAAAAAAAAAAAACAAAAAAAAAACAAACAAAAAAACCACAATATATCAGAGTTCAAAGAAGAGAGAAAGCTTATTTATTGGTTTCACCTGGACTCTGTTGTTTATATTAAAAAACCAACTCAATTTGGTAAATCAGTTCTTACAGTCCTAAATTTAGTAAAGATTTAGTAACAACAGAGGATGGAAACAAACAATCTCAACAGCCCTGGAAGAATTTTCCTGTGGAAGAATATCAGCAAACAATTTTAGATCACGTCTCCATTACTCTACCTGTAGAGTCATCACCTGGTTTCCAAGTAAGATCTGAGACAACGATAATCATATTAACTATTTTATTTTATTTACTGGTTAATAGTTTGGAAAGTATTCAATTTGAAAGGAACAGCAAATTCATTCTTGCCTCAGAAGGCATTGAGGAACCTGCCATTATGAGTCAGTTCTGGAAAGAGATAGGAACTAAAGATAAGTAATAAATACTCCAATTGAAGACAGTTTTTAAACATTGGACTCTGGATGACATTTCAAGGGAAAGTGATCATCCCTGTAAATAAGGAGTCTAAAGACAGAACAGCAGGGTACTTCAAAATTTGTAATTCTGCATATGGCAGCTGGTGAGAGGGAGCCAGTAAAGGAAGAGAACCACTGGTAGAAAGAAAACTACCATGAGTGAAGGAAAGTTTTAAAGAAGAAAAGATCCCTAAATGTGTCATATGCTGCATGTGGGCCCAATAAGATTGATTTACAGGGCTGGAAGATGGTTTAATTGGTAATCTTTCTCCCGTGTAGGCATGGAGACCCCAGCTTATATTCCCTGCATTGGGATGAATGCCCACACCACCACCAACAACAACAAAATAAACAACAACAAACTAGCAACACTAAAAACAAACCACCACCACAACAACAAAAAAAAGTTGGTGTGGTTGTGAGCATTTTAAAACAACCAATCTCAGATTTAGTTCAGAGAAAAGAAGATCTCCAGATCTTTGTAGCCAGCAGGTGTAGCATAAATGATGAGCTCTAGGTTTAGTGAGATTCTGTCTCTGAAACAGTACTGTGAAATCAAAGATGACACCCAATATTAACCCTTTGTCTCCAAATGTATGCAGGTGCACTTTTTTTAAAGATAAGCATTGCAAATTAGAGGTAATTTTACTTAATTATGATGATTTGAGTGCAAATGTGAGGTAAAAAATTGATCACAGTGAATAAAGGGCAAAACAGGATTGTAGTAGCCCAAGGTGAAAAGGTGTAAAGGGCTTGTCTTAATTTTTTTTTAATGCAAATTATCATGGTTGTGCGCAACCCTAAAGAATACAATGAGAACTTTATGTTACTACTTCTATATGTTGCTTGAGATTGGAATCTAGAGAAAACCAATCTAAGCTTCCAAGACTAGGATTTTACCGAGTTCATGTATACATGGTGCATGCCTATAAACATAAGAACTTGGGAGGCTAAGGCCAGTCTGTGCATTATGAAAAACTCTTTCACATTAAAAAAAATTCCTACCCCACAATTGGTAGCATAATGTTATTTCATATTATTGTAAATATATATATATATTTAGTCAAAATAGTTGTTAAAATTTTAAATCAGTTGGAAAACTATTCCTTTTAACTTTCATATAGAATTATTTTTGCTCACATAAATGTTTTAGTATTAGATATACATTTAGTGTTTTATTGTTAGACTGCCATGCATGTTGCATGGCAGTAACAACAAAAATAAACAGAATTGTTATACTAATGTTTTCCTTTTACATTTGTAGAATAGTTGTCAAAAAGAACAACAAGCATTGAAACTGTCCAAATGTAGTCAGAACCAGACCCTGGAAGCAGTTAAAGAAATGCATGAGAAGTCCATGGAGGTATGTTGCACATGGTCCATAAAATGACCTTAGGAATCTAAATATGTTTTAATAATCATAAAGTTTTAACTACTTATTATTTTGAATTATTTCTTACTGAAATGACTGCTATTATCCATAAAATCCTAATGGCTTTGTATGAATTATTAAAGATATAAAATGATAAAATGGGAATTTGACCTCAGATGTACCTCATACTTTAATAACACTATAATTATCCTGCTTTATTAAACATAACCCTAACACTAACCCTAATCCTAATCCTGACCTTAACCTTTACCCTATACATCATCTGCACAGAATCTTTCATATTTGTATCATGGGTAATTTATTTAATAAGAGGTACTTTTCTGTTTTAGGTTTTGATGAACTTGGGGACCAAGAACTAAGATATGCTTTTTGGAGTAGATGGTGAACTGAGAAAAAAAATGTCTATGTTTGAAAGAGCCATCATGGAGAATAATCTGAAGTACTCTTCTACTTTCCCATCTTCAGAAAAATGAAGCATGAAAAATTTTCACTTGCTGGTATATATATAAAACAAATAAAAAAATCTCTAACTTTTTTGTTTCCTATGAAACAGAGTTTTAAAGTTTCTTTAATCCTTGTTATTCTGATGATTCTGAGAAGGAAGTTAATCCCAGTGATGTGATTACAAAGTTAACTAGCAGTTATACCTTTAGAGTTAAAATAGAACTTCTTTATTTTTAAATATCTTTAATCATTTTCTTGTTTAAGTGTAAGTGCATCTTTATATTAACTTCCAAAGGAAATCTAAATGAATATGTGAATGGTATATAGTCCCGTGGACTGAAATTCCACACACTAATATAGTTGAATTATTTAAAATTTATTCTTATACTTTTTTTAAAGTCGAGATTTTATTCTTCTCCTAGTTCCCCCTCTTACTGTTCCACACCCCATATCTCCTGCCTATATGCCCCCATGCTCCCAGGGCCCCAAGCCCACAATCCCCATCTCCAAGAGTATGTCCCCACCATCCTGTCCCCTCTCCACCAGACCTCCCTGCTCCCTGGGGCCTGAAGTCCCTTGAGGATTAGATGGACCTCATCTGACTGAGTCCAGACCTGGCAGTCCTTTTCTGTATATGTGTTGGTGGCTTTATATCATCTGGTGTATGAAGCCTGGTTGCTGGCTCAGTGTCTGAGACATCCTGGGAGGTCCAGGTTATTTGAGATTGTTGGTCCTCCTACCGGGTAGACCTCTTCCTCAGCTTCTTCCAGCTTTTCCCCAATTCATCCACAGGGGTTCCCAGCTTCTGTCTATTTGTTGCATATAAATTTGAGCATCTGACTCTTTCACCTGCTGGTTTGGTCTTTCAGAGAGCAGTCATGATAAGCCCATTTTTTGTGAGCACAGAATAGCATCAGTAATAGTGTCAGGCCTTGATGCCTCTCCTTGAGCTTTATCACAATTTGGTCTTGTCACTGGATCTCCTTTTCTTTAGGCTTTTCTCCATGTTTTTTCCTTGCAGTTCTTTCAGACAGGAACAATTCTGGGTTAGAGCTTTTTACTGTGGGATGGTAACTCAATCTTTCCACTTGATGTCCTGTCCCTCCACTGGAGGAGGACTCTACAAGTTCCCTCTCCCCACTGTAGGGCATTTCTTCTAAGGTCCCTCCCTTTGAGTCCTTAGGGTCTCTCACCTCCCAGGTCTCTGATATAACCGAGGGTTTTCTCACCTCCTACCTCAAAAAGTTGCCTGTTTCCATTCTTTTTGCTTTTCCTCAGCACTTCAGTTATGTTCCCCACACACATAATACCTGATCATGTTCACCTTCTTGTCCCATTTCCCACCCAGGCTCTTTCCTCCCCATCACTGTAGTGATTTTTTTAACCTTCTTAACATTTAAAATTGTTTTCATTCATACAGATAATTGAAATTTATTTATTTTTTGATTCATTATCTTATTAGTTTCCAAAGGTAAGAGATACAAATAAAGAAGGTACATTGGGTTGATTTTATTTCACTTCATTTCATTTTTGAAATAGGCACATAGTATGTTGTGTATTGTCCAAGAAGTTCTAGAATGTTTAGGTTCCAGGTGATCTCAGCATTCCATGTAGGTATTATTACAGGTATGTGACAACATACCTGGCTTATATTGTTCTTAAGAAAGTAGTCCCACAAAAATTTCCTATAAACACTTTAAAATTAACATTGCTCTCAGAGATGAAAATATTTCCTGTTAACTTACAAAATTCATAGAAAGTATATTTCTTTCTTGAAAGAAACTAAACTGCTAACTTCAAGGCAGGATAAAAGGACTGATTAGCCCCCTCTCTCTATTCTAGGCCCAACCTCTCTGTTCCCATTGTTCTTGTTTCTATAGCTCTGTCTCTCTCTTTGTTTTCAGCTAGCCCTCTATCTGTTCTTTGCCCCACATTTTTCTGACCTAATGGTTTTGTTTCTGCCTCTATGCCTCTATACCTCCCCCATTTCCTCACTCCTCTACCCTCTCCCAATCATTCCCTTTATACCAGGTCTGTTCCGTGGTGTAATTTCTGAAGGTCACAACATGCATGGGTCCAGCAAATGTATTCCCTTGCTATGTAATATTTCATAACACTAACACATTAAAAGCAACTGACAAAATCTATAAATATTAGTTTGAGACATGGATTTTTGTATTCCCAAAAAGGAATCAAAACAACATTTCATTTGGCTTGGCCTTCAGATAAATTCAGATAACCTAACCTTACCTAATCACTAAGAATGCTAAATTATGCACTTGTTTTTCTCCTTGAAACAATGTATGTCCATCAGTGCCCTTTGACACAAATAAATCCACAAACTTGCTCCATTGACAAGAGCATTGCTTATTTAATCCTGTGATAACAAAAGCAGGTGCAGCAGGAGCAGCATCTGCCCTAGGTCCTCTCAGGAGCTCTTTCTTTTATTCTCTCTCATGAATCACTAGAATTTCAAACAAAAACTATCTGCAGCTGGAGCAGACATGAGATTAAAACAAAACAAAATAAAAAAAAACTACACATATAACATTGCTGGGTTTTTATAGGAAGCAAAATTCTCATACATTTTTTCCTATAAGGAGGATGGAGGATCCTACAACTCAGAAGCAAATAAAACTTCCAAGTTTTAGGAAGCTCAGAAAGGGCTAGGTTTGCTGAGGCCCTCCCAAAGGCAAGAAAAGAGGAACACAATTGCTGGGGTGATGTTTCACCTACCTCTTCCTGGTAAAGAGAATTCAACACAGTTGAATTCTTTTCAACAGCTTAAGAGCAGGAATGCCTCAATGCTACAGGAACCCCAGGAACCCAGGGAGGACTGCTTAAATACACCCCAGCACTGGGGAGGGCTATGCGTCCTGCTAGGGTTGGTCAGTCTGCAGACATGTTAATTTGCATGCACCCACTCAGGAGGGGTTGGTGCCAGATTTGGTCTAGCACCTGCTCAGTGGTGTTGTTTACTGCGATGGTGTACCGGAGACCAGCACCATCTTTTAGGTGCTGGCTGCCTACAGCATGAACAGATTTTTTTTTTTTAACTACTTGCTTGGACTGATCTTCCCCTGCTTTGTGGGCCCAGCCTGCTAATTCTGTTATCTACTGTATTTGTCTGACTCATTTGGGATAAGGATTTACTTGGACCCAGCTTCATTTGTCACATCCACTTTTCAAGTATAAAAAAAAATCACATACTCCATCTACCAACATGGGAGACATTATTTTTTGATATGCAGTTTTCCCCAACAGTGGAATGACAAGACGACCAGAGCCATCCCTTAGGACAGGGACAAATGATCCAAAAGTTACTATTCTCTAACCTAGGACAACCAGTGTCAATAATTTTATATGTCTCTGCAAACCTAGATTATGGCTGATCAACTTCATTGAGTCAGTGGTAGCACTCAGAGTGGGCATACAGGCTAAATGATAACTATATATGTGAACATCCTTCAACTCTGGCCAGATGTACCACTAAAGCCCATTTTTACATTTCCTACTGGAAGCACATCTTATGAACAACCTGGCACTACAAGTGCAAAAATGGTGCTCCTTCAAAAGGAGCCTTCTGCATCAGACTGTCAACTAGGGACCTGGAAACATTCTAATTTCAATATCACTAACTTAAGAAACCCCTGACAGAATACTGGCTGGCAGATTGGAAAGGGCACGATCACAGGGTCTGTGTTAAATGTCAAGAGAGTTTCTATCATGCATTAAGTGACATCCAGATCTTCCATTCTTTTCATGAGGAAATAAAAATTAGCCCATTTCTCATTGCTCCCATAGCAAGAAATCTGTTTTTGGTCCTGTTGTCACAGACCCTCTGGGTCCCTCTTTCTGCATGGAAAGAGTCACTAGTCCGAGATGGGCAAAGAGTCTGCGAATGACAGAAAGATGAACACGTGAGATTGTGTACTATCTGAATGTCATTTGTCAAATTGAGCATCAAACTTTTTATACACAAGAAAATAGGGAAGTTAGGTGACACATTGGCAAAGTACAAATGAGGTTACTGGGTGCTTAATGGCTCTTACACAAAACAGAGGAATATAAACACAAAGACAGGCAGGAACTGGTCAATAAAACAACTGAGACAAAGTCAGCCCTATCTAAGGTCACCTAAAGTCTTAGAAGCCAGGTGTGAGGTCTTACACTCCTAGGGCAATGGCTTTCACACCCAAGTCTTATTTCTAATTAGGGAGTTTGGCTCTAGCTAACTATCTCATTACCCTAAAACCACAGCCAGATCTACTGCCTAAACCATTGTAAATTCCTGTATGTGGGAGTGATTTGGCTTTTATTCTAAGTGATAGTTTAATACCAAAGGCAATTCTGAATGTCACTGAATAGGCAACATTGAATTCCAAACCCATGGTCAGCTCAAGGACTTTCTAGGACATTGGAACACTGGCAAAGGCTTAGCTATGTCAGAAATCAATCTTAAAAGGCACTTATAATAAGATATTACTAAAAGAGAGCACATGGATCTGTACACCAGACTAACAAGGGGATAGGGTATGAATATGTGGGTTATGAGAATGCCAAAGCTCCAGGAGTTGAGTTCATTTTGAAACTCTTTGACTCATGAGTGCTTCCAGGGCTCTTGGACTGCCAAGCAGACTTCACTACAGTGTGCATGTGCGGCATCCTGGTAGACACTAGAGTCCAGTAGCTAAGGGTGTATTTTGGCCATGCATGTGAAAAAACTAACATGGAAGAACTATGGCCTGGATAGATAAAAAAAAAAAAAAAAAAAAGAACTGGATTCCTGTAATCCTTTGTATGAGACAAGGTTCCCCGGTCCTGCTACAAATCTTGACTCACTAAAACTTCAATTATTGGGACTAGGAGTGGTAATAGCACATGTGTTTAAACCTAAGCACTCCAGAGTCAGAATCCTCTGTGATTTTGAGGCTAGCCTGGTTTACACAGTGTGTTCCAGATTACTCTGACCTACATAATGAGATCCTGGACAAAACCAAAACCAAAATTGAACTAATACTTAAGTTGTTGGGGAAAACTGACTTACCTAATGGAAGGGTGATTTAAACTTCAGCTGGAAGCCCCACATGCCTGGTCCAAACATTCTTTAGCAGTCACTTGGGAAATTCAATGGTGTGGATTCCCAAACCACTTTGAAAAAAACATCTATTCCTTGTCTAGTTTCTCTAATCTCTGACAGGACCGAAAAAAAATGTCAATGCAGGTATCAGGTACCATGCCCTTTGTGGGCTATACTGGATATGTTGGGTACACAGCCTCGATTATACTTTTTCTCACCTAATCAGGATTGTGTGTTTTGGGGACTAGCTGTACAATTTTCTTCCTGTTCCAACTTACCAGAGGGGACCATTTAGAAATCTAAAGTACTAGCCAGGTGGTGGTGGCACTCGACTTTAATCCCAGCACTTTGGAGGCAGAGGCAGGCAGATTTTTGAGTTCGAGGCCAGGCTGCTGTGCAAAGTGTGTTTCAGGACAGCTGGGGGTATACACAGAAACCCTGTCATGAAAATAAAAAAAAAATCTAAAGTACTGGTAGTCGCAAAGTAAATGGTGTGCCCTTGAAATTGGCAACTAAAAATAAAATGAATGGCAATCTGAGTGTAAAATTCATTAACATGATCCAGCTACCTGGACAGAGTCCTGAGGCTACCAAACTCCCATGTATATGTGAAACCATATTAGCAGTATAAGACACAGTTTAAATAATTATTAGTATAATATTATTTTGTGACATAAAATTATTAACTGTACAATACAAGAAACATTGAATTTATTACTACTATAACTCCAAAAGCCCTTAATATACATTTGTATAATAGTATCCTCAGAGGATTGAAACCTTCCACCCTACAGGAAGCTCCTTAAGCAGAGAGATAAACAACTCAAAAGAAATCCAGGAAGCTCTTTAAGCAGGAAGGCAAACACCTTCAAAGAGCTTCAAGGAGTCCCTCAAACTGACAAAAGTCAGTAGGCTTCTCCCTGCCAGAGAAAGGAATAAAAGCCGAGAGTCCCTCTCATATGCAGAAAGATGAGGTACAAAAGAGAAATATGAGGCCAAGGCTTAGAGCATTTCTCCCTGGAAGGTAAAACCCTGGACAATCCCCAACCTTGTTTTCCCAAATCTCTAAAATACATTCAGAAAGAAGCTCTTTGTTCTCTATAGCCAGCAAAAAGCCTTTTTGTTTCTGTGCCTTACAGCCTGAGATGTGATAATTGTAGGAAGACCTATAGGGATATGGAGATAGAGAGGATATGCAGACTACTCCCCACCCATAGCCAAGTTTACTCCCAACTCCTCCCAACTCTCCCCATCTCCTCCGAACTCTCCTCCCAACTCCTCCCAATTCTTCATCTAGCTGTTAAAACCCCCTGTTCTTACTGCTCAGGGTCAAACTCCCCTGCCCTGCAAGGCAGAAGGAGTTTGTCCTCTGCCACAGGCCCTCTGGTCTCTTGTGCCTGCGTAAGAAAGGGTCTCTAGAGTAGATGGGCAGAGATAAGATGTAGTGACAGACAGTCGAACACGGAGAATGGTGTTGGATCTGAATGTATTGTACTGGTTGAGCTTTAGACTTATATAACAACGAATTATCAGAGGATACAAATCACAAAAATACAAGATACACTGAAATTCACCAGTTACAGCAGAAAGGAATTTACAGGGACTAATTAAATGTTTATATTAGGGATAACAAGCCCTGTCTAGGATCAGCCTAATGTCAGGCAAGAATTTCACACTTTAAGGTTAAAAGCATCAGGGGGTTGTTAACTCTTGACAGGCCTTAAGAGTAATGTGCTATCACAGAGCTCTAAATTCTTAGGTCTAATAAAATTTATCTTGTCTGGAGAGTTTCTCCTTATCAGGGTAGTATATCAACTTATACTTGACATGGAATGAAGCCTGTAGTAAAAGATTTCTATCTCAGTGAGACTTTTAGTCTCTATCTGTAAACAGCTGAGTAAAATGGCAAGTGCTTAATTGTTTACTGAATGGGTTAAGTTCCTTGCTGCTATCTGGAATCTAAGAACACTGGGAAAAGGCTTTAGCTATGTTAGAATACAATCTTAAAAGGCATTTACTATAAGGTGATGCTTAATAGAGTGCACGTGAATCTATACACTAGATTAATGTGGTGGAAATTTGAATATAATGGGTTAGGGAAAGAGATGCCATAACTCTGGGAGGAAAATTTCCCTGGACTCTTATCCTCGTGAAACAGCTTCCAGGCTTTTTGCCTGACAAACCGATCCAAACTGGAGAGTTGGCTTTCGCCAGAATATCCAGGAGGAGAGTCCTAGAAATTCATTTCTCATGAGGAGCTTTTTGGCATTTCTGCCTCACAAGCTGACTCCACCAGAGTATCCTGACAGTCCTCAGCTAGATTTAGTAAAAACTCTTGAATTTGGCATCAGGGGGGGTTTTCTCTTGAGTCTTTGGGGTGCTGGCCAGCTCATCCTAGGACTTGAGTGGAGGCCCAGCTTTTGGTGGTCTTACATGTGGGTGTTCATTTGCTGAGATTTGTGGCCTACCCCAGTTCTCAGAAATCCCCGCTGAGAGGTAAGATCCTGCCTTTGTCTATGTCTTTGTCTATGTCTTTGTCTGCAGGCTTTTTTTGAATTTTGTATTCTTAGTTTACAGTAGCCTGTGCACATGAGAGCAACAAATTCCCTGTCTGGGATGGAGGGGAGGGTTACTGACAGATGTGTCAGGAGTAACTGCCTGCCAACCTGGGAGACATCCCAGATGGTCTGAGGGAGCTCCAGGGATGCCTGGGTATTTCCCATCGGGGAGCCAATTGAGACTGTGCTCACTCACCCGTCTGTTTCTGTTACTAGGTGCTAATTGAGGGGTGCTCACTCAACCATCTGTTTCTGTTACTGTGTGCCAATTGAAAGGTGCTCACTCAGCAATCCATTTCTGTTACTGGGTGCCAAGTGAGAGTGTGCTCACTCAGTCATCTGTTTCTGTTACTGGGTGCAAAGTTAAGAGTGTGCTTACTCGGCTGTCTGATTGGGTACTGGTTGCAGTTATCGTAATTTATTGTGTGTATATCTTGTTTGTCTCCCTGAATGTGACTCTGACAATGAGACAGACTCTTAGCACTCCCCTCGTATGAGTCTTGTGATTTGGACTGAAATTAAGACTAGGATTCACAACCCGTCTGTAGATGTCAGAAAGAGATTTTGAAGAACTTTCTGCTATAGGGAATGGCACGCTTTTGGTGTTGGTTTAACACCAGAGGACACTCTTGATTTGATTGTGATTTCTGCCCTTAAAAATGTTGTTTAGGCAGAGGGGACCAGGGTCTCAACCAAATCAAGTGCCATAGAATCTCATCTAAAAAAATTTAGCCAAAGATCCCCCCCATCCTTGTTGAAACCTTGAGTTCAGTGGAAAAAGCCAGACTCCTGAGACCTAACTCTCTGCCACTCAGAGAAAAAAAAAAACTGAGATAAAAATAGTGGAGTCTGAACTGCAACCCTGGCTCCCACAAAGATATATCCAGAGTTAGAAGAACCTCCACAATGGCATAACACCCTACCACCATATCCCCAACTCGTCCCCTCCCAGACCTCTCAACATGTCTGAGGTGCCGCTGGAGATGTGGGGGTGGGACCAGCAGCTGGAACCTGAGGCTGTTGAGCTCGGAACCTAGAGGAAACAGACTGCACAGTGCTGCCTTTATATACTTACGGCCCTCCTCCATCAGAACCCAGACAACTGCAGTCCCTTTAGTACTGGCCATTTTCCTCTACTGATCCTATAATTTGAAGGCATATCATGCCCCCTTTTCTGGAAATCCCTCTAGCCATACTCATCTAATGTAATCTCTCATGTTCTCTCATCAGCCCACTAGGGATAACTGTCAACAGAATTTGAGCATTCTTTTCACCACAGAGGAGAAAAAAAAGATACTGCTGGAGGCAAGAAAGAACATGCTAGGGGTCAATGAATGGCTGTCACATCTTCTGAATGAAATAGATGCAGGCTTGCCTCTGACAAGTCCTGACTGGGACCCTGAAAGTCCTCACAGTAGGGGGCAGTTGACAGTTTTCCTCTGGGCTCTAGTAACAGGGCTGAAAGGAGCTGGCAGGTGCCCCACTAATTTGGCCAAGGTAAGAGGGATCCTACAAGAGGAAAAGTAGCACCCAGCAGTGTTTTTTTGAGCACCTCTTAGAACCATACAGGCCTTACACTCACTTTGACCCTACATCAGAGGGCCAGCAGGCAGCGATGGCCATGGCTTTCATTGGCCAGTCTGCTTCTGACATTAAAAGGTTACAGTGTCTATAGAGTCTGCAAATATTATCTTTGAAAGATCTGGTTAAGGAGACAGAGAAAGTGTACTATAAGAGAGAGACTGGAGAAGAAAAAAGAGAAAGAGTAAAGAGAGAGTCTGAAAAAAGATAAATTATACGAGATAGAAGGCTGTAAGAAATTTAACTAGGGTTTAGACATAATTCCAGGTGATAAGGAATATTATAGAAAGGGAGGAGGATGTAGGCATACAGTGTACCTGGGTAACACAGCACCAAGAAGATGTCAAAACTCCAGAGGACCTTCGCAACCACCTCTAGATAAGGACCAATAAAAAAAAATGGACACTGGGCAAAAGACTGCCCCCCCCCAAAAAAATAGATATAAGTCCTCCCAAGGTCCTTAACCCAGATGACAATGCCTAGGGCAGATGGGCCTCAGGCCCCCCTCCCCGAGCCTAGGGTAATCCTAACTGTGGAGGCGACCACAACATATTTCCTTGTTGATACCAGAGCAGAATTTTTAGTCCTGAAAGAGCCACTGGGGAAATTGAAGAACAAGAAAACTGTAGTAATAGTGGCTACTTGTCAGAATCCATACTCTTGGACCACTGATAATAAAGTTGATTTAAGAAGAAGCCAAGTAACTCATTACTTTCTCATCATTCCTGAATGCTCCACCCCATTGTTGGGGAGAGACTTACTATCAAAATAAAAGCCCACATAAGTTTCTTTTCAGAAGGAACTTCAGTCTCTTGGATTCCACCATCTCTATAATTTTAGCTTGAAAATCAGAAAACTAATATAGATAAAGTGAGCCTCAAACCTGTTAGAGAAAAGTTCTAGAAGGGAACTGGTTAGAGAGATATCCTCAAGCCTGGCCAGAGACTGCAGGTATAAAAATGACAAAAAGGGTGCCCCCATCGTTGTGATGCTCAAAGCTGGTGCGACTCCTATTGGGGTATGATAATACCCCATGAACAAAGAGGCCTTCAAGGGCATCAGACCTCACCTCAAAAGGCTCTTAGAACTGGGTGTTTTATTCCCTTGTCAGTCTTCCGGGAATACTCTGTTGCTAACAGTTAAAATTCAGGCTTCGCCCCGGGAAAGCAGCTAAGAGGTGACCCGCTAGGGGCATACTGGGCAATAAATTTTACTGACGTTAATCCAGCCAAGTACAGTAATAAATATTTATTAGTTTTTTTAGACACTTTTTCAGGGTGAATGGAAGCCTTCCACACTAAGAAGGAGACCACCAATGTCATGGTAAAGAAGATATTAGAGGAAATTTTCCCAATATTTGACATCCCTAAGGTAATTTCATCAGACAACATCCCCTCCTTCGTTGCTCAGATAAGACAATTGCTTATAGACCCCAGATTTCAGGACAGGTAGAGCAGATAAAGAGAACATTAAAGTAAACCTTAACTAGATTGGCTTTAGAGACCAGCAGAAAAGATTGGACAACACTCCTAACCTTCGCCTTGTTCCCAGGGAAATTTATACTTACACCCTTTGAACTCCTCCATGGGAGACCTAATGAAGCAGGGAGAATGTTTGACCTGGTGTTCCTTTTTCCCAACCCCTGCCAGCTCACTTGAAGGCCCTATAACTGATCAAAAATGATTCCTGGGAATTGCTGAAAAAAAATCAAACAAAGACACACAGACACACAGACACACACACAGACACACACACACAAACAAACAAACAAACAATACATAGGTACCAGGAACCACAATGGGACCACATCAATTTCAAATAGAGCATCCTATCCTGGCCTGACACCACCTTTCTAACAACCATAAACCCAGACGAAAAGGACCCTAACTGGTGCTTGTGACAAGCTCTGCTGCTGCTCCTCCAGCCTGTGTCTGGCTCCTCCTATTGGCCCCACCGAGGCCCACTGACCCAGCCCTGCTTGCACTAACTGGCCTTGGCTCAGGAACTGAACCTCCTCCTTCCATCCCACCTCTGGTGAGAAACTCTTTAGTCTCATTAAAGCGCTTCTGGGGCTCTCAATGTAACAAATTCTGAAGATGTGACCTCATGTTGGCTTTATTTGACAGCTGGGCCAGAGGTTTAATTTTCCTAGTTCTAATATTAGAACTATTTACTAGAAGGAGTAGGGTATGTGAGACCCTGTCTTATAGCATTTATCCCTGGAAGGAAGAGCCCCTGGACATTTCCCAACCTTTTTTTTTCCCTTGATCTCTAAATAAACATCAGAAAGAAGCTCTTTGTATTCTATTGCCAGCAAAAGGCTTTTTGTTTCTGTGCCTTACAGCCAGAGATGCGATAATTGTAGGAAGACCTACAAAGATATGGATATAGAGAGGAGGTGCAGACTACTCCCCCACTATACCCCCACCTATAGCCAACTCTCCTTCCAACTTCTTCCAATTCCTCAGCTAGCTGTTAAAGTCCTGTAATGTTACTGCTCAGGGTCAAACTCCCCTGCCCTGCATGGCAGAAGGAGTTCCTCCTCAGCTACCTGATAATAAAACCTCTTGCAGTTTGCATTAGGTGTGGTTTTCTCTTGAGTCTTTGGGGTGCTGGGCAGCTCATCCTGGGACTTGAGTGGAGGCCCAGCTTTGGGGGTCTTACAGAGTCTTGGTGAAGTTGAGACTAGTTGTCTGAAAGAAGCAGAAACAAGAGGGAGCTGGAGCTACCTTGCCTGGAAGAGGTTTAGATCCACTGAGCTACATTGAAAGGATTCTCTCCAACCTGTTGAGCTGTCTGCTCTATTCTCCAGGTTCCCGTTTTTGTGGACCATAGTGGGGTGGGTTTGGTGGTGCAGCTGTCCCTGAGTCATTTCTGCTCCTGTAAGTAACCCCTCACACTTATTCCTGTAAGGAATCCCAGTAAAACTCATTCATCAACCAATTTGGAATTCAGCAACATTTATAGCATAACCAGTTCTAATTCCACCACAGTTAATGCAATAGCCAACATTTGGCCTTAATTATTACAGATTGATTATTTTTGCTTGTTTATTGTGTATAAGAATAACTCAGTGAAATTCTACCTTTCTCCCATATGGATTCAGTCCTTGAAATCCAGATGCCAGGGAGCAAAAAAAGAAATTTGACTTGCTGAGCCTTCTTGCCAGCTCTGATTTTGCCAACTTTAATGCTTATAGCAGAAACATGGCCTAAAGTCAAAATATTTGTATTTATTTATTCAAATTCATTTGTTCATTTAATATATTCGTGTGTGCCTATTCCCATGCCACAGTACACAGGGTTTTTGGGCATTGCAGTTTTTAGTGTCTTTTTTGGGGTTCTATTTTTTTAAGGTTATTTTAGAGTTTTAGGTTTTTTTTTTCATTAGTTTGTTTTATATTTTGTTTCTTTGTTTCATTTGTTTTTTTAGTAAGACTTCTTGAGTTCTCTTTAGAATTTTAGATTTTTCTTTAGGGTTTGTAAAGTTTTAATTATGTCTTTTAGGATTTTTTTTAAGGTTCTTTCATATAAAAAATAATTTTAGGGTTTCCTCAGTGTTTCAGGCAACTTTTTAAAGACATGTTTTTGTTGTTGGTTTTTTTTTTTGTTTTTTGTTTTGCTTTTACAATTTTTAAGGTCTTTTTAGGGTTCTTGAGATTTTGGGGAATTTTAGGGCATTTTTAAAGTGTTTTTAGAATTTTTAATGGTCTTTTTAGAGTTCCTGTTTTTTTGTTTGTTTGTTTGTTTTGTTTTGTTTTGTTTTGTATTTTTGTTTTTTTTTGTTTTGTTTGTTTGTTTAAGTATTTTCGGGTCTCCTTTCTGTGATGTCCAATGGCTTTAATCCCAGCATATGGCAGGCAGAGGCAGGCAGATTTCTGATTTCAAGGCCAGCCTTGTCTAAAAAGTGATTTCCAGGACAGGCAGAATTACACAGAGAAACACTGTCTTGAAAAACCATAAAAAGTATATAGATAGATAGATAGGTAGGTAGGTAGGTAGGTAGGTAGATAGATAGATAGATAGATAGATAGATAGATAGATAGATAGATAGATAGATAGATAGATAGATAGATAGATAGATAGATAGATAGATAGACAGATAGATAGATAGATATAGATAGATAAGATAAGATACATAGATAAGATAGGTAGGTAGGTAGGTAGTTAGGTAGGTAGGTAGGTAGATGATAGGTAGAAAGGTAGATAGGTAGATAGATAAATATAAAGTATTTTAGGTTATTTTAAAAGCTTTTTAGGTCTCTTTTAGTGTTTGGTTAAAGATTCTAAAGTGTTTTAGGGTTTTCTTTTTTAAGATTTTAGGAGTCTTTTAGGGAGTTTTAAGTATTTTAGAGTTTTTAGGATGGGGGCTTGAATGACAGGGATTTTATGTAGGGTTTTAGTTTTTTATGATTTAAAAATATTTCTGGATTTTTTGGGATTTTAGGGTTTTCTTGAGGTCTATATTTGGAGAGGGATGGATGTTTCTTGATTTCCTTTGAATTTTAAAGTATTTTAGGGTATTAGGGTCTTTTAGGGCTTTTAAAGGATTTTAGGATTTTTTTTTTAATTTCTATTTTTTTAAGGCTTTTGTTTTGTTTGTTTGTCATTGTTTATTTTATTTTATTTTTTAGAAATTTGGTATATTTTGTTAGGGCTTTAGGGTCATATATATATATATATACATATACATATACATATACATATACATATACATATACATATACATATACATATACATATACATATATACATATACATATACATATACATATACATATACATATACATATACATATACATATACATATACATATACATATACATATACATATACATATACATATACATATACATATACATATACATATACATATACATATACATATACATATACATATACATATACATATACATATACATATACATATACATATACATATACATATACATATACATATACATATACATATACATATACATATACATATACATATATATATACATATATATATATATATATATATATATTTATTTATTTATTTTCTTTTTTGGTTTTCTTGATTTTTTTAAACTTTCAGTGTTTTTTGGGTCTTTTGCAATTTTTATATTTGCCTCTCACCATTTGTTTATCTCAGATTTTTACTGGCCTTATTGTTTCTGACTGGATCCTGTTCCTCCAACGAGCTGATTATGAACTGGTTGTGGTGGAGCTTCCGGGAATCAAAGTTGTCGATGGTTGTGGGACTGGATCTGGAGCAGTGGCTCTGGCCCAGGCCGAGTTTTCGGCCAGAAGGAAAATGTATCTCTACCAGGGCAAGACAGATATGGTTTGCTTTCACTGGGCCCCTTGTGGTCCCAGGTAGGCACAGTATTGTGGCAAGTGGTATCTCATCTGTGAGCTTGGCTATGACAGACCTCCTAGTAGTCAAGATATCTCTGTATGTGGGAGGAGTTCTGGAGCACCAGCTCTGCTGCAGGGAAGAGTTGTGGCATCATGATAAAGTCTTATCCCTCTGGAATGATAAGACAAAAAAAGCTTTCCTTCTACTAGTTGCCTTGGTAATAGTGGTTGATCACAGCAATAATACAGCAATTGCTAACTCCCCTTTATGTTCATTATGATAAGTAATATATTAGGTTTTCTATCTTTCTGCAAGAGAATACTATCACTCAACCTTACACATGCACGAAATTATATAAAAATGGCCTCAAACCCGTATGAGAGCAAAACTATGTTAATTACCTTATTCCAAATCTGTGTTAACTCACCTAACAAAACACTCTCCTTCCATCCATTTTCCTCCAAATGCCTTGATTTCAGCTACTGCTACAAACACACCAGTAGTGACCCACCTGACAGGCCGAAAAGCCTAGACATGGTCCCGAGGCGAAAACTTCACGGAAACTTAATCTCCTGTATTCATGGTAACCTGTATAATGAATGTTCCAATGTCCTTGCTTTAGTCGGTAAATGGATCTGTGTGCTTTCCCTTAATATTGCTTTTTTGTAAGTGCCTCTAAGGATTGATTTTGACATATTGCTAAGTTAGATACCTCACCTAGGAATTCCTGTCCTAGGCATTCCTTGAGCAAACTATGGTCTTTGAATTCACCAAGGATGCTGCCTATTCAGTGACATTCAGATTTACCTCTAGTACTGTAAGAGAGATAATGAAAGAAATCAGGCATTACTATCTGTTCCACAGAGTTAGAATTCTCAGGGCAAACTACTACCATATGCAAGAATTTACTATTATCTAGGAATAAGAAAGGTTGTGTTATAAGAAGAAACCAGAATAGATAATTAGAACTATAGATATTTGAGCTTCAAACATACACAGGAATTTGCAATGACCTAGGGGCCCGAGGTATTATATGATAGACTAGAAGAGGAACTATTGCAAGGGCACAAAACCATTGCCTATGACTTCTAAGATTAAGCAAACCTTAGGGAAGGCTACTTTTGATCCCAGTTTTTAACATTGAATTTTATCCCAATTGGTCCCTGCCAGTCCTTTGTAGGCATTCCTCTATTTTGTGTAAAAGTCACTTATAAGACTATTGCTCCCTTTGAGACAAATTACATTCAGATCCACACTCCTTTGTGTCTTGTCTGTTTCTCAGCCTCTCTTCTTGTTAAATCCTTGCCCACCTTTACTCAGAATCCAAGATATGCCCATGGAGCAAGGACCCAAGTGAGGTTTGTCTGTGGCAAGCTACCTTTCAGTTGACTAAAATTATATCATATATATATATATATATATATACACTCCAGCTCTATTCAGGTACCGCAGGAGAAGGCATTAGATCTCATTATGGATGGTTGTGAGCCACCTAGTAGTTACTGGGATTTGAAATCTGGACCTTCAGAAAAGCAGTCAGAGCGCTCAACCACTGAGCCATCTCACCGGCCCTATATACCACATTTCATCTATTAAGTTCATAATGGAAAAGAAACGGTTCCATTTCCTAGCTATTGTGAATATTGCAATAAACATGCATTGAACATATATCAGATGTAGGACGTGGGATCTTTAAGTATTTGTCTTGGTGTGTGACAGCTAGACTATCTCATAAGTCTAGTTTTGAAAACCAGTGTACTAATTTACACAGTGCTGCCCATGTTTACATACCACCATGGATACATATGGGAGAGGAAGTAGTCAATTGATCCCCATTTGTAGAAAATGCAATCCTGTCCTTAATAGTTTCAACAGAAAACTTATATACAAACAGTTTCAGCAAATTGGAGTGATACAAAGTCACATTAAAAAATCAACATATTTATATATGCCATCAATGAACTTGCTGAGAAAGAAATAAAGGAAGTAAAAGCCAATTCCTAATAACATTTTTTTAAAAATAATAGGAGCTGGGAAATAGTTAAGGGGATATTGTGCTTGCCACACAAATGTGAGGAAAAGAGTTCAGATAACCCAGTACCCAGTGGTGAGTGAGTGTGTCTGCTCACCTATACTCTGAGCAGAGGAAGACTGGAAATCCTGGGTCAAGCTGCCTTGCTAGACAACCCAAACCCTGCTCAGTAAACAGAGTGAAAGTCATCAAATTACACAGCTTTAACATGTGGTCTGTACATGCACATGCACACACATGAACATATACACTTACATATATGTACAGCTTCATACATGAAAAAACATTATATATACATGCCATTAAGATCCACCTCAATTCTCCCTCATCCACTCTACACACACACAAACACTCACACACACACACACACACACACACAGAGAGAGAGAGAGAGAGAGAAAGAGAGAGAGAGAGAGACAGAGACAGAGACAGAGAGACAGATAAAGATAGACAGAGACACAGAAAAACAGAAAGACAGAGACTGAGAGAAAGAGAGAAGGGATGAGGAGGAGTCATAAGAAGATAAATTGTAAGAAAACATTAAGACAGGACAAACAAGAGTGTCTTACTTTTCCACAAAACTCTGCTAGAAGAAATAGCATAAAAGCACAATGGTGTCATCAATACAGCTCCAGTCATGAAAAAGAAAGTACACCAAGGCCCTATTAAATATCCAAACCAACATTTTGTTTGACTGACTTCCAGTGTCAAGCTTTTAACATGCCAAATGTCAAAAGATATTAATTTAGTTTACAAAAAGACTTGGTCTTATGTCTTTCCTGGTCATTCAGTTGTTTGTTCATGTAAGAGAATAAACTTAAGAAAAGGAATAGATTTTAAAAGCTTTATTAAAGAATATTAATTACTGTGTTAAATGCTACAAACCTATTCAGTTATTTTCATTATTACATTTACAATGAATAAAAGTCATTTTATTTGAACATTATAATGCTGTTATTAATAATGATATGTTTAAAAACATATCCAATATTTAGAAAAATTCACAGAAAACTTTTCAAAACATAAGTCAAGTAATCACCTTCATAGATTTAATTTCAAAGTGAAAAATTGAACTTTCTTTTCAATATCACCATGCTTAAATCAAGCATTTCTCCATTTATAAACCACTACTCATTTTGCCTTTATAGATTATCTGAAAGAAACATAGTAACAGTAACTTAAATCCAGAAAGCTATTTTGTTCTGACATTAAGATTGCACAGCTAATTCTCAAAATGTGTATATTATCTGAATCGATACATATAATTTCCTACCCATTTTACCATGCAGCAAGTTCTTCATGCCTAGCAGGATTGTTCTGTTACTTAAATTCAATGTTTTCAGAGATAGCAAAAGACCAACTAGAAATTCAGATAAGAATAGTTAATACAGAATTAGCCAGGAATACAAGTTACCCCAGATTGTAGGAGAAGAGTGGATATTCTGACAGCAAATAGCTTTTAAATATAAACTCCTGAGATAAGTTGGAGTTAAAAAAAAAAAAAGAGAGGGGGTGGTAAAGCATTCAAGAATTCCAAGAAGAAAGAACTTATGGCATAGCACTGAGGCAATGGCACAAGGAAATAACTGGTTGATAGAAAGTGTCCCTGAGTTTCTGAATGATGCAAGCCTTTATTGCTGCATAGCCAAAGGGAAACAGAAATCCTTCACAAAAATCAAAGAGAGGAGCCAATAAACACCTTTCATCCAGCAAGATCAAAAATTGCTCTTAGAAAACTGGCAAAGTGTACAAAACAGGCAAAAAAAGTTTCTGTGTCAGTAAAGTAGGATCTTCACTTATAGCCTCAATTTTACACTTTCTCAGTGTACCAATTTCTATAAAACATGACCTTTCAAAGAATCAGCTTGACTAAGTGTTTAATAAACAATCCTGTGCAACTATATTCCAGCTGCATCATTGGACATAAACTGAATTTTCCATGTGTTGCCACTGATGTGAGCCATTATCCTGTTGTGCTTCAGGAGATTTATATGACCTTCAACAAGCAATCCAAATATGAAAATGAATAAGAACCCAACTTGCTAACTGTGACAGACAAAACAATTCTTTAAGGCCACTAGTGCTACATTCAGGAGTCCAACTTTGTCTGTGTTCTGAATCTAGTCAAAAACAGTTAAAATATTGGAAATAAAACTTGCATCTGCACTATAAATAGATTACTGTTTTGCCCTTATTCTCTGAACAATAACATGTTAATTGCACAGTAATATTTCAGTAAGTATTAGTCATTCAGAGATGTCTTTCAGCATCCAGTTAGACTCACAGTTGTCACAAATTTATCTAGGAGAGTTCGTTTTTAAAATACAGAATAATATCTGTGATATCAATTCCATGCATTCTTTGCTCTATTCAAATACTATCACCAGTTCTTTCCCTAGCAAGTATGCCAGTGTTTGTCTATCCCCATAGCCTCTGAGGAGGAATTGTATGGATAAAACTTACCCATTCATTTATGAGATGGAAACTGACGTCACTGAAAATCTCACTGACTACCACAGGTTATAGGGATCTATCCTGGTGTAAAATGGACTTGAGATCACAGCCTCCTAAGAACATGTCCATTATTTCATATCATGCTCTGACTTCAACAATTCCTTGTCATGACCCCTTAGAGTGGGCACCAGACCAGGTAGCACTCTGAACCCTAAAGAAGAGAGTCCTCGGGGTCCTTCCTCATTCAGAAACTTTGGACGATTGCCGTGCTACCTGAAGCAGAACTGCAAAGTGAGGCAGCCTAGGATTGGCCAGTGCAAGAACAAGGACAACCAATCTACAGGTTCCAGATTGGCCTGTGCAGGCAAGAGGGTAGCCATTATCTAGGCTCGGGACAGGCCCGAGAAGGCATGAGGACAGCCGTTCTCAAAATTTGCTTGATTCCTGAGGCCACTGTTACTTATATTCTGTGCGATTTGCCTTACGATATGTCCAAAATTTTCAGGAGAGAGCATCACTCTTAAAGGATGCTGCTTCATTGTTTCTTTCTGCAAGTCACCATTGGCAAGTCCATTCCTTGCCCCTTTAAGGGTCAGTCGCCCATTTCATGTTTCTTGAACAATTTTCTTAATGATTAAATGGCAAGACATGTGGAGAGATGGCAGCGAGCCTCAGCACAGACTTGACCCTATGACCACAGACCACAGGTTTCCCTGCTTCTAGAGCCTGGTACTGCCTTCAGTGTCGCCCAAAGAAAGGTGATACCCTACCCCAATCGGGGAATAGCCTGGGGCCCACTTCACTGACCCCCAGCTGTATTTAACACCTTAAGCCAACAGGGGAAGCATTTGACCAGCAGAGACCCGAAGGACTTTGTGCCTCCAGGGCTCCTTATACAGAAACGGCACAAGTTCAGGTGCCTAAAGCCCTATGAAGACCACACATTCAAAAAAATCTGATGCTCATGTTGCAGACGAGCTACAGAAACCCAAAGCTCTTATAAAGCGTTTAGCCATTTACACGACCCTGGGCCCTCTGAAGGAGCTAAAAGAGAACAAAAAAAAATGATCAGTTACACTTTCTCTGATGTTTCCTGAGTTCATGAGTAACCCACTGAGCAGGGTACCAGACAATCTGTTTTACCACCTTCCACCAGAAAATGAGTGGCCTCATCTGCTGTGTCCATGCATAGATAGGTGAAAAGAAGCCAGCCTATGTCCACTGGGTTTGAAGAACCTAGGGATTTTGACCAGTCGGGTGCCAGAGTGCCTGCAGCATCTTCCAAACACAGGGCTGGAGATACCAGTCACAAATTCAAAGAAGATAACACAGTGCCTGGGCCATCGTCTGCTGGACAACATGGACAGGTAATTTCCCCACACATTCAAGGTTCCCTACACCCTTCCCAATCTAACCAAGGAGATCTGGGATCTTCAAATTCTCAGGGCAGGTCCTTATGCACCAAAAAGTTTTGAGAACTAACGCAAAGTTTCCAAGACTCTATGGGACATTGCACATCTGCCCAGGCATCCCATAGACTTCCCACGTGTGCTTAAAAGAAATTCATAAATGCCTCCTCTTCCAGAAGGAGTTCAAAAGTTTGTTCCCTACCCTACATAACTGTATTCTTTCCAATTCTCCTCCAAAGCATTTTGGAGAAGAACTCTCTTGTCAAGCAACAGGCCCCATCAGACAAAGAGGGCTCCAAACCTTCTTCGCCTAACGGTAATGTCAGTGATGTCTTATTAGTCCCTAATGCATCAAGTCCCACCTCCTCTTCCCAGGAGAATTCAACATGTTTGACAGATGCCAAGGCGGGGCAGAGAGCTAAGTCCTCTCAAAATGACAGCCAAAGATGTTCCCTTTCTCCCCCAAAGTGCCATATGCAATCTGCTTTTAGTAAAATGAGTTTGAGAGCGGACCCTGCTGAACAAGGGGGTTTCAAAACTTCCCCATTAAACCAAGAGGGATTTCAAAGTCATTTATCATTATAAAATGGGCTCATGTCATCTCTTACAGTAAAAGGGAATTAAATGCACAACTTCCTAAGTGAGCCTCACACAGCTCATACCTGCCCAAGCAGAGAGAAAAAAATTCCACAAGGAGCTCAAGTACTTTGCCATTCATGGAATTGCACTTGAGTGTTCCACACATACTCAAGATGTGGTAGAATCACTTAAGTCCTCCAAAGGGACTCTACTTTACTTCTGCACAAAGTGAACTAGAACCATAGGCAACTTCCCCAGGGGTTATGATAAATTCTCATTCTGTCAGGGGGCCAAGAAGATTATCCCCCTCTATGGAACAGATTCAAAGACAGTTCTTAAGTTTTCTCTACCACAGAAAGGAAGATTATATCATTCTCCTGCTATGAAATGTGACACAAACATTGTCATTCTAGTAGAAGACTGAAAGATGCTCTGTCCAAACAATGGGTCTTCAGAAAGTCCTGATCTGATCAAGAATTATTCAGATATCTCTTATCAGCCAAAAGAGCCCTCTTGATTTGTCAGCAGGCCCCAAACACCTGAGAGATTATTCCAAAACACTTCCAGTGAGCTAAACAATTTCAATATTTGTCGTAGAATACACAACTAAGAGGATATCACCCTCTCAGCTGCCACTAGGCACACTAGAGGCTGTGAAGAATTCCCCATATATGTCCAAGTTTCTAGGATTTCCAAAACCTGTACAGGACTCTCTGCATACTACTCTATCACATAAAGGGACTGTAGGACAGGATAAATCTACAGAAGAGAGTTCTAGCCACAGTCCCATCTTTAGAAATGGCTCATGGATATGATACATCTTCAAAAGATGTTCTAGGACAGATCCCATCTGTAAAGAAGGGTCTGGATCCAATCCTATGTGAACATGGTGCTATCGGATGTGATTTGCACGCACAGGAGTCTGTAGCATCCTGTACAGCCCAAAGAAGGGAATTCCATGTATTCTACCTGTGCACAAGAATTCATATGATCTCCCCAAACTTCACAGGAGACTATGAGAACTTCTCTATCTCTCAAGAGGATCAGCCCTCTTCTCCAAATACACATTCTTATCCACCTGCACAAGGGCTGTTGGTCCTTCTCCATGCCTGCATAAGTCTCCATAATATATTCCAAATGCCTGAAAAAGCTCTGGATTTTACTTCATCTTCCAAAGGGCCCTTGGAACCTGTTTGCCCATCAAGTAGTCTATGACACCTGAAATATCTACACAGAAGTTGTTATCCAATTCTCTAGCTGAAGAAAATTTTCTTGGAACTTCCACTGTTACACAAGGAGGTCTAAAAATTTCACTAAATGCCCATGAGGCTCTTAGACCTTTTACACATGTCCATGAAGCTCTAAGAGAGGCCACATCTACGCAGGTATCTCTAGGGCCTTCTCCTAATTCTGAAGCTATTGTCAAGACTTGTACATATACACAAGGAAATTTAGACCTTCACCATCTGTGCAAAAGGTCATATGTCTATCATATCTGAACAGGGTGCTTTACAATTATTTCCATCTACCCTAGAGTGTTTATTTTCCTTGTCTTGTCTGGTTGAAAGCAGTAGACATTTGCCCTCTACCAAAGTGATCCACAGGCATCCAGTTTCTAGGAATTAAAAAAAAAAAAAACAAAAAAAAAAACAAACAATCAAACAAAAAAACCAGGTTAATTGTTGATCCTTCTGAAATAGGACACTTCAGAAATTCTGTTAAAAGGTAATACTTGCATCATGTCCTGCTGAAAAAAAAACAAACAAAAAAAAACATCAAAAGCTACAACTATTCCTCAGGTGAGTCCCACAACATCTCTATCCAAAATACCTTGAAATGTTCAACAAATGACCAAGGGACTGTGGAAACTTTCTTGTCTACCCAAGAGCATGTTGCCCACTTACATACCTTATAAACAGACTCTGCATTCTTCAATATCTACACTAGGGTATTTCCATTTGCAAAGAAATGTTGAAATGTCATCACTGGCACAAGGAACACTAGAGTCTTTATATCATCCCACAAGGAAAGGTACAAAATACAAATCAGAATAAGACATTCTGTGACAGTCTATATCACCACGGGGGACTGTAGAACCATCACAAAGTAATACAAGGGCTTTAGGATCTACTCAACATGCTCATGGGAAGGCTCAAATATTTCCATCTACTCAAGGAACTGAGAAACATTCTTTGTCTCTTAGAGGGGCTATGGGACTACCCAAATCTGAAACTAGGCCCTAAAAAATTCACCATCTGAACCAGGACCTGAGAAAATTTTCAGTTTTTTTTTTTTTTTTTTTTTGGGAAGTCTTCTACACGTTCTCTATTTTTGTAAGATACCCTGTGACATCTACCATTTGATACAGAGGTTCTTACATCTTCTCCATCTAACCAGGGGACTAAGAAAACATTGTTATCTTCCAAAGGGAATGTGAAACCTTCATCAACTGCAACACATGCTCAGAAACCTCCATGCACAATGACGGGAACTTTAACAAATGTCAGATGTAACCAAGGGCCTCTAGAAGATTCTGTTCCTGTCCAGGTGAAGGAGGGATTTTTACTTCTATCTCAGGAATTCTAAGAGCATTCAGCACCTTTCCAAAAGAAGCTATGGTACTTGTCACACATGGTAGAATCTCTAGATACCTTGCCATCTTTCCATGGGACTACAAATCCTCTGCCTTCTACAGAGGTTATGTGACCTCCCAAATCTGAACCTAGGAAGTCAGAAACATCTCCATCTGAAAAAAATTCTTCATCCACCAGGAAAACTAAAAAAAAAAAAAAAAAAAAGAAAGAAAAACAAACAAACAAAAAACAAAAACAAAACAAAACAAACAAACAACAACAAAAAAAACATTGTTATCTTCCCAAGTGACAGTGAAACCTTTGTCTTCTGTACCATGTGCTCAGAAATTTCCACAAATTACATCAGGTACTCCAACAACTGTGAGATGTAAACAAGCAGTTCCAGAATATTCTATACCTTTCCAGGAAACTTTGGATTTTTTGCTGACGATTCCCGAGGTTTCTAGAACATTCAGCATCTTTCCAACAGAAGCGAGGGAACTAGTCAACATGGTAGAATCTCAGGATACCTCACCAATATTCCAAAGTACTACAGTCCCTTTGCCACATCCCTCAAGTCATACAGGATATTCACAACCTGACCAATGATCTCAGGAGAATTCTTTAGAAGTCCCAAGGGATCTAGCACCTTTGAAGTCTACCAAATTTTCATATCTGTTGAGGCATGTCTAGGCCTTTCACTATATGCTCAACAGTCTATCCAGCAGTCATCATCTTCCCAAAAGATTCTGGGAACCTCAGAGTGTGCCAAGTGTATTCATTAACATTTTTCTTTCGTCTCAGGTTCTTTGGGAATGTATTCATGTGTCCTATGGATGACAGGAACATTGCTACAAGTCCCAAAGCCTATTGGACATTCCTCACCAATACAAGCATGTCAATCCCCTCCACCATCTATGAAAAGAAACTGTGACAACTTGTATTCACAAGCAACTCTTGTAGCATAAATCTCTCCATTGTTCTCACCATCTACTCAGGTGAATGGACAAGCTTACCTCAATCAAGAATCTACTTTGGGACAGCCCATAGCTGCCCAGGGAGTTCAACAACTTTTGTTGTCCAGCCCAGGTTATAAAGAAAGTGACAAGCAGGAAATAGGAATTTTTCCATCTTACCAAGTACTTCTGGGAATTTCCTTACCTGCAGAGGGAATGGTAGGATCATGACCATCTGTACAAAGGGTTCTGGGAACTTCCCTATCTGTCCAAGAGTCTCTGTTCACACCCAAACAAGAACCTGTAGGTACTCTGCATCTCTAACAAAGTCTTTCAAATATCAATCTACACACTAGAGGGCTCTCAAATTTTTTCCATGTGCTCAACATACAATGTTCATCATGTTCCCCACACTAATGAACCTCTCCTTTCTAGCCAGAAAAATCAGAAGAAATTTTTATATTTGCCAGGTTATCCAGAACACTACCTATCTGCACCAGATGGTCAGGGGCATATAATACCTACTCGAGTAGCTGTAATACTTTTGCTTACTTCTCAAGGGCACAAGAAAAACTTAACAATTGCAATGGAAACTTTGCATTTTCAAAGTTCTTTGTCATCCATTCAAAGGAATCCATTACCTTTGTCAGATTCCATAGGTATATTGGAATTAAGACAATGTAAACACACAGAGACTTTTTTGGACCCTTTGCCTCAAGTGAAGAAGGATGCCAGATCTTCTAAATCTGCTTTCCCTACTGTAGGAAATTAGTCACCATCACCTCGAGAACCTGTGAGACATTCATCTTTTCCTAAAGGAGGTATAGAAATGCTCTCAACTGGTCTAGGGAATCTAGTACCTTTGCAATCAATCCAGGGGCCTTTGACACTTTATATCTCAGCCCAGACAATGACACATAACTCAGGATCTGCCAATGGGGTTGTACTGCATTCAGCTTCTTCCCCAGCAGTTTCAGAAAGAAATGAATATTCTCCATTTACCCAAGGGACTTCAGAAAGTTCCAAAAGATCTGGATTGCATCTGGATCTTACTACATCACTACTGGTAACACAATCATCTTCAAGATTTGAACAAGGAATTGTGGAAACTTGCTTATCTGAACAAGGGACTAAATTTAAAGAAACATCTATAGGGTTGTATGCTTATGCTCAGGATACTATGGGGCATTCTTTATCTGCACAAGCCACAGTATGAAAGTCCATGTCTGCAAAGCAGACTTGGAAACTTTGGCTACCACTACAGGACCTTTGGGGTCTACACAAGTGACTCTTGTAGTCTCAGAGTCATTGTCATCTGATCAGAGGCCTCTGGGAATTTATTTAACTTCAACGGGAACTCTAGGCTCTTCGTCTTCCATAGAGGCTTTTGGAATATCCCTTTCTGAGCAAGGGTCTCTAAAACAGTCCACATCAAAATTAGGGTCTGTAGAAACTGTGACATCTTCTCCAAAGACTGTGCATCATCCAACATATTGCCAGGAAGCTATGAGATTTTCTCCTCTTTCTAACATTTTGGACAAAAATCTCCAGCTTTTTCAAGGTTCATTGGTCTGTTCCTACCTCGCCAGAAATCTCAAAAATCAATTTCATCATTCATCACGAGATGTAACATACTCATCATCTGTACTAGGTACTCAGGATCACCCTCTTTCTAGTCTAGAGTTTCAAGGATATTTTCTGACCTCTCTAAAGTCTAAGGAATGTCCCACAGCTGCAAAGAGAACTTTGACTATGCAAATTTCTTTGTCATCCATCCAAAGGTATGTAGAACCTTTGGCAGAATCCACAAGGATATTGGGAATGGGACAATGTAAAGACACAGAGACTACTGTGGGCCCATTGCCTCAAGTAATGAAGGATATAGAAACTTCTCCATCTGCTTTGCCAATTCTATGAACTTTGCCACCATCACCTCAAGAACCTGGTAGACATTCATCTTTTCCTAAAGGTGGTGCAGAAATATTTCCATCTGGTCCAGAAATTCTAGGACATTTGCAATCAGCCCTGGGGCCTCTGGCACTTTCCATCTCAGCCCAGGCAATGACACATCACTCAAGGCCTACTGACAGGGTTCTACTGCATTCAGCTCCTTGCCCAGCTATATCAGAAACAAATGAATATGCTCCATCTTTCCGAGAGACTTCAGACACTTACAGATGTGCTGGACTGCATCTGAATCTTACTACATAGCTACAGATGACACCATCATCTTTGAGATCTGAGTAAGGAACTGTGGGATTCTTGTCTATCAGAAGAAAGGTGTCTGAAAGTGACTAAATCTAAAGAAAGTACTATAGGGTATTCCACATCTGCTCAGGCCACAGAGGGGCATTCTTTATCTGCACAAGCCATAGTAGGGAAGTACATATCTGAACAGTTGCAATTGGAAATTTGCCTGTGCAAAGTTCTTTGTCTGGGCACACTGTGCAGACTGTGAGAACTTTGCCTCCCACTCCAGGACCTTTGGGGTCTACCAAATATACTCAGGTGCTACCAGGATCTGTGTCATCTGATCAGAGGCCTCTGTGAGTTTCTTTAGCTTCACAGGGAACTCTAAGTTCTTCATCTTCCCAAGAGGCCTTTGGAAATTTCTGTTCTACCCAAATGTCTCTAAAACTGTCCACATCTAAACAAGGGACTGCACAAAATGTTTTATCTGCTCAAAATAGTTTGAATGCTCCAACTTCTTTGCAAACAGATATGGGATTTTTTCCAACTTACTAACATTTTGCATAAAGATTCCCAGCTTTCCCAAAAAACACTGGAATTTCCCCACCTAGTCAGAAATGTCAAGTATCCATTTGTCCTTCACCATCATATGGAGGACATTTCACACCTCTACTAGGTGTTCAGGAGCATATTGTACCTATGTGGTTTTAGAAGCTTTTCCATCTTTTCAAAAGCCCAAGAAAATTTTCAGGACAGAAGAGGGAACTTTGCACATACAAAGTTATTTTTTCTTCAACCATATAAATCTGGAAAATTCAACAGGTTTCACATGGATATTGACACACACACACACACACAAAAAAAAGACTCACAGAGTAGTTTAGGGCATTTGCCTGGAGTGATAGAGGATATAGAACCTTCTCATTCAACTTCAGTGACTCTATGAACTTTGCCACCATCACCTCCAAAACTTTTAGACATTCATATTCTACACAAGGATGTGCAGAGACTTTCCCATTTGGCTAAGGGTATCTAGCACCTCTGAAATTTACCCAGGGGCCTCTGAAACTTTCTATCTCATCATAGGCAGTGATGAATACATACCAATGATATGAATGTTCTTCTAATTCTCTACGTCTTTCCTCCTCAGAACAAGGGACTCCAGCATCTTCAGATTCTCCTCTTGGAGGTGTGAGTCCCTGCCTCTCTGCACAGGAGACCTTATGTCTTTCCACATGTCCACAAAGGTCTACCCAAGATTCTACATGTTCCAAAGGCTTTTAAATCCTTCTTTACATAAACAAGGTATAGGAACTCAGTCCACATCTACATACTATACAGTAGAAGACTCACCAACTTCCCAGCTGTGTCAGGGATATACTGACCCTGCTCCAAATAAAGCAAGGACTTTTAGATCTATCCAAGGACCTCTGAGTATTTCAGGAACTGCATAAGGCTCTATAGAACCTTTGCCATCTCCCCAGGGGACTCTAGGATATTCATCATTTGCATCAGGTGGACAATCTTTTTCAACAGCTACCCCAGGACATGTGATATGCAGTGACTCACCAGTGTAACTTGCAATTTCTGTCCATCTTAGTTCCTCACTTTTTTCCTTAAGCATTTTGAATCCATTCATTTACACATAATCACTCTAAACCTACAGAGGGGTCTTAAACTTCATGCTACAGACCAAATTATTATTTGATTACTCCACAAATGGTCCAACAAACAGATCCATATGCTTCAGATGCTTCAGGATCTACTCATTTTTCCAAAGGAGTCATGGTAATTTCTTTATCTGGACAGGGAACACTATGACCTGTATCATCTGCCCTAGAATCTTTGACAATGCCCTCATCTGCTCAAGTGAATCAGAACCTTCTTTATCTATTCTAGAAGTTGTAGGCCCATGCCTGTCTTCTACAGGAAAATCTGGAAGCTTGTCATGTACAAAAAGCAAGCCAGGAATAGCGAATGTTTCTCCAGGAGCTTTGGAAATTTCACTATCTACCATAGTGAGTCTAGGGTTTCCTTTATCTGTCCAATTGGATTTGAGTGATACAACCTGGATTTTTTTCCTCAGAGACTTTCTCTGTATGCCCATGGTATAGTAGAACTATCAACACCTGCACAATGACCTTCAGACACTTCCTTTTTATCACAAGAGACCCAAAAACCCTGTTTGGAAAAAGAGGCTTTAGGTTATTCACCATCTGATCCTAAAGATCTTGGACTTTTTGCCGAGAACAAATTATAAACATGGCCATGTATGCAAAACCATTCAGATATAACACCTGTCACCAAAGAGATCATAGCATCTTTGTCATCCATGCAAGATACTCTCAGATAGATGGGTGGATGGATGGATGGATGGATGGATGGATGGATAGATGGATGGATGGGTGGATGGATGGATGGATGGATGGATGGATAGATGATAGATAGATAGATAGATAGATAGATAGATAGATAGATAGATAGATAGATAGATAGATAGATAGATGGATAGATAGATGAGATAGAAGAGATAGATGAGATAGATAAGATAGGCTGAGAGGTAGAGAGGTAGATAGGTAGATAGATAAAATATACTAAATATAAAGCACTTTAGGTTATTTTAGAAAGCTTTTTAGGGCTTTTTTAGGGTTTGTTTAAAGATGCTAAGGTTTTTGAGGGTTTCCTATTTTTAAGGTTTTAGGTATCTTTATGGTGTTATAAGTATTTTAGAGTTTTTACAATTTTAGGGGGGATTGAATGACTTAGGGACTTTATGTAGGGTTTTAGTTTTTTATGATTTTTAAAATAATTTTGGATTTTGGGGGGTTTTAGGGTTTTTTGGGGTTTATTTTTTGGGGGGTTGGATGTTTCTTGAATTCATATGGATTTTAAGGTATTTTGGGTTATTAGGATTTTTTAGGGCTTTTAAAGAATTTTAGGATTTTTTTTAAACCTTCTATCTGTTTTGTTTTGTTGCTGTTGTTTGTTTCTTTTTGGCTTATGGGTTTGTTAAAGGTTTTAGTTTTTTTGGGGGGGGCTCTTTTTAGAGTTCTAGAAATGTGTTTGTCTTTTTTTTTAATTTTGGGATATTTTGTTAGTGTTTTATGTTCTTAGTTTTAGAATTTAAATGTATATAGTTTTCTTTTTTAGGGTTTTGTTGATTTTTTAAAGCTTTCAGTGTTTTTTTGGGTCTTTTCCAATTTTTCACTTGCCTCTTGATATCTGTTTATCTCAGATTTTAACTTGGCTTATTGTTTCTGACTGGATCCTGTTCCTTGTATGAGCTTGTGTACTGGTTGGGATTCAGCTACCAGGAATCAGGCTGTCTAGGGTTGTGGAATGGGATCTTGAAAAGTGGCTCTGGCACAGGCCAAGAAGTGGGCCAAAAAGAAGATGTGTCTGTAGCAGGGCAAGACAAATAGGTTTTGCCTGCACAGGGACCCTGGAGGTCCCAGGTAGTCCAGGTATTGCTGCAAGGGGTATCTCATCTGTGAGCTTGGCTATGACAGATCTGGTAGTCAAGGTATCTTTGTATGTGGGAGGAGTTCTGGAGCCCCAGCTCTGCCTCAGGGCTGAGTTGTGGCATCATGACGAAATCTTATCTCTCTGGAATGATAAGACAAAAAAAGCTTTCCTTCTACTAGTTGTCTTGGTAATAATGGTTTATCACGGCAATAATACAGCAATTGCTATACACCATTTTATATTTTTTATGATATGTATTCTACTTTGTTTTCTATCTTTCTCCTAGATAATAATATCACTCAACCACACACATGCATGAAAATATATAAAAATGATCTCAAACCCGTATGAGAGCAAACCTATGTTAATACCCTCATTCCAAATCTATGTTAACTCACCTAACAAAACACTCTCCTTCAATCCATTTTCCTCCATGCCTTGATTTCAGCAACTGCTACAAACACACGAGTAGTGACCCACCTGACAGGCCAAAAAGCCTAGACATGGTCCTGAGGCGAAAAATTCATGGAAATTTAGTCTCCTGTATTCATGGCAACATGTATAATGAATGCTCCAGTGCCCTTGCTTTAGTCGGTAAATGGATCTGTGTGCTTTCTCTTAATATTGATTTATTGTAAGTGCCTCTAAGGATTGGTTTTGACATATTGCTAAGTTAGATTCCACACATATAAATTCCTCTCCTAGGCAGTCCTTGAGCAAACCATGGTCTTTGAATTCAGTAAGGATGCTGCCTATTTGGGTACATTCAGATTAACCTCTAGTATTGTAAGACAGACAGTGAAAGAAATCAGGCATTACTAACTGCTACATAGAGTTAGAAATCTCAGGACAAACTACCATATGCAAGAATTTACCATTATCTCGAAATAAGGAATGTTATGTTATAAGGATCAAGCAGAATAGATACTTAGAACTATAGATAGTTGAGTTTCAACCATGCACAGGAATTTACAATGGCCTAGGGTGGAGGGGTACTATATGATAGACTAGAAGAGGAACCATTGTAAGGGCATGAGACTCTTGCCTATTGCTTCTAAGATTAAGCAAACCTTGGAGGGGGGCTGCTTGTAATCACAGTTGTTAACATTGAATTCTATCCCAATTGGTCCCTCCCAGTCCTTTGTAGGCATTCCTCTATTTTGTGTAAAAGTCACTTATAAGACTAGTGCTCGCTTTGAGACAAATTACATTCAGATCAACCCTCTGTTTGGTCGTGTCAGTTTCTCAGCCCCTCTTCTTGGCTAATTCTTGCCTACTGGTACCCAGAACCCAAGTTATGCCAATGGATCGAGGACCTAAGTGAGGTTTGTCTGTGGCAAGCTACTTTTCCTTTTACTAAAATTACATCATATATATATATATATATATATACATATATATATATATATATATATATGTGTGTGTGTGTGTGTGTGTGTGTGTGTGTGTGTGTGTGTGTTTATGTGTATGTGTATGTGTATGTGTTTGTGTATATGTATATACATACACATATACATCAATACATATACATATATATACATTATACACATATACACACATACATATACACATATATATATGTGTGTGTGTTTGTGTGTGTGTACATATGATATATATGTACAGCTTCATACATGAAAAAACATTATACATACATGCCATTGAGATCCACCCCCATTCTGTTTCAGCCATTCTACACACACACAAACACTCACACACACACATACACACACAGAGGGAGAGAGAGAGAGAGAGAGAGAGAGAGAGAGAGAGAGAGAGAGAGAGAGAGAGAGAGAGACATGGAGACTTGGACAGAGATGGAGACAGAGACAGACAGAATAAATTTGGAAATCACCAAGACAACAGTGGATTTTTCTATTACACATTGCAATAAGTTAAACCAATAAAAGCATATTTGTGAAAATGCTCTAAGGAATCTTATTGCTTTGTACTCTGACAAAGAAAATGAACAGAATTTAAAAGCTTTATTAAAGAATATTAATTACTGTGTCAAATGCTACAAACCTACTATTCAGTTATTTTCGTTATTAAATTTACAATGAATAAAAGTCATTTTGTTTGAACAACTTTATACTGCTGATATTAATAATGATATTTTTAAAAATTCACAGAAATCTTTTCCAAACACAAGTTAAGTTATCATCTTCAGAGATTTAATTTCAAAGTGAAAAATTGTAATTTCTTTTCAATATTATCATGCTTAATGCAGACATTTCTTCATTTATAAACCACTACTCATTTTGCCTTTATCGATTATCTGAGTGAAACATAGCAACTGTAACTTAAATTAAGAAAGCTATTTTGTTCGGACATTAGAAATGTGAAGCTAATTCTCAAAAGGTATATATTATCTGAATTGATACTTATAATTTCCTACCCATTTTACCATGCAGCAAGTTCTTCATGCCTAGCAGGATTATTCTGGTACTTAAATTTAATGTTTTCAAAGATGTAAAAAGACCAACTGGAAATTCAGAAAAGCACAGTGAATACAGAATTATCCAGAATACAAGTTACCCCCTATTGTAGGAAATGAGTGGATATTCTGACAGTAAATGGCTTTTAAATATAAACTACTGAGATAAATTAGAGTTAAACAAAGAAAAGGGGTGCTAAAGCATTCAGGAATTCCAAGAAGAAAGAACTTATGGCATAGCATTGAGGCAATGACACAAGGAAATAATTAGATATTAGAAAGTGCCCCTGTGTTTCTGAATGATGCAAGACTTTATTGCTGTGTAGCCAAAGGGAAACCGAAATCCTTCAGAAAAATCAAAGAGAGGAGCCAAATAAACACCTTTCATCCAGCAAGATCAAAAACTGCTCTTAGAAAACTGGCAAGGTATGCAACAGGCAAACAAACTTTCTGTGTCAGTAAAGAAGGATCTTCACTTATAGCCTCAATTTTACACTTTCTTAGTGTATCAATTTCTATAAAACATGACCTCTCAAAGAATCAGTTTAACTAAGGGTTTAATAAATCATTCTGTGCAACTATATACCGGCTGCATCATTGGACTCAAACTGAATGGTCCATGTGTTGCCACTGATGTGAGCCATTTGCCTGTTGTCCTTCAGGAGAATTATATGACCTTCAACAAGCAATCCAAATATGAAAAAGTAATAGGAACCTAACTCACTAACTGTGACAGACAAAGCAATTGTTTAAGGCCACAAGTGCTTTTTTCAGGATTCCAACTTTGTCTGTGTTCTGAATCTAGTCAAACACAGATATAAGTATTTGAAATAAAACTTTCATTTGTACTATAAAGAGATTACTAAAGTTCTGCCCTTATTCTCTGAACAATAGCATATTAATTGCACAATAATGATATTGCAGTAAGTATTATTTAGTAATTTAGAGATGTCTTTCAGCATCCAGTTATCACAGATTTATCTAGGAGAGGTTTAAAATTCGAAATAATATCTGTGATATCTATTCCATGCATTCTATGTTCTATTCAAATATTAACACCTGTTCTTTCCCTAGCAAATATGCCAGTGTTTGTTTAGCCCCATAGCTTGTGAGGAGCAAGGGTATGGATAAGCCTTTCCCATTCAGTTATGAGACAGAAACAAACATCACTGCAACACTCACTGATGACCTTAGGTTAGAGGGATCTATCCTGGATTAAGATGGACTTCAGAGCATAGTCTCCTAAGAACACCATGTCCTTAATTTCCAACCATGCTTTGCCTTCAACAATTCCTTGTCATGAACCCTTAGAGTGGGCACCAAACCAGGTAGCACTCTGAACCCTAAAGATGAGGGTCCTCTGGGTCCCTCCTCATTCAGAAATTTTGGATGATTGCCCTGCTAATATGAGGTAGCTCAGGACTGGCCAGTGCAAACAGGAGGACAGCCAAACTGCACGCTCCAGATTGGCCTGTGCAGGCAAGAGAACAGCAATCATCTAGGCTCGGGAATGGCCTGAGAAGGCTTGAGGACAGCCTTTCTCAAACTTTACTTGATTTCTGAGGCCACTGTAACTTATATTCTTTGTGATGTGCCTTCTTATATGTCCACAATTCTCAGGAGGGATGCTGCATAAGCGTTTCTTGTTACAAGTCACTTTTGCCAAGTACATTCACTGTCCCTTTAAGGGGCAGTCATCTATTTAATGTTTCTTGAACAATTTCCTTAATGATCAAATAGCAAGACATGTGGAGAAATAGCAGTGAGCCTCAGCCCAGACTTGACACTATGACCACATACCACAGGTTTCACATCCTCCAGTGCCTGGAACACCCTTAAGTGTAGTCCAAAGAATAGTGATACCCTACCGCAACTGATTTCACAGCCTCCATAGCCTTGGACTCCCTTCACTGTCCCACAACTGGATTTTACACCTTAAACTAACAGGGGAAGCAGTTGGCCAGCAGAGACTCGAGGGATTTTGTGACTCCAGGGCTCCATATACAGAATCGTCACAAGTTCAGGTGCCCAAAACCCTATGAAGACGAGAGATTCAAAAAAAAAAAAAAAAAAAAAAAAAAAAAAAAAAAAAAAAAAAAAAAAAAAAAAAAAACCTGATCTCATGTTACAGAAAAGTTACAGAAACCCAAAGCTCTTATAAAGCATTCATCCAATAACAGGACCCTGGACCCTCTGAAGGATCTAAAAGAGAACATAAAATGGACAGTTACACTTCCTCTGAGGTTTCCTGAGTTCACGAGTAATCCTCTAACCAGGGATACCAGACAATCTGTTTTACAGCCTTCCACTAGAAAATGAGTGGCCTCATCTGCTGTGCCCATGCATAGACAGGTGAAAAGAAGCCAGCCTATGTCCACTGGGTGAAGAACCTATGGATTTTCACCAGTTGGATGCCTGAATGCCTGTAATATCTTCCAAACACGGTACTGGAGATGCCATTAAAAAGTTCAAAGAAGATCACACAGTGCCTGGGGCATCTTCTGCCTACTCTTCTGCTGGCCAACATGGACAGGAAATTTCTCCAAACATTCAAGGTTCCTTACACATTTCCCGATCTAGCCAAGGATATCTGGGATCTCCTAATTCTCTTCAAAATGCTCAGGGTCTTTCCTTATCCAGCCAAGAGGTAATGGAACTATCCAAATTTTTCCAATACTCTATGGGACATTGAACATCTGCACAGGCATCTCAAAGACTACTCACTTGTGCTGACAGTAAAATCATAATGCCTGCTCTTCCAGAAGGCTTTCCTAAAGGTTATCCATTACACTACATGACTCTCTTCTTTCCAATTTTCTTCCAAAGCATTTTGGAGAAGAACCCTCTGGTCAAGAGGACCTACAACAGGAGTGTAAGTCACATAAAGGGGGCTCTAAACCTTTTCCCCCAAGGGTAATGTCAGTGATTTGTCCCAAAAGTATCATGTCCCACATCCTTTCCCTAGCAGAGTTGAAAATGTTTGCCAGCTGCCAAAACAGGGCAGAGAGCAAAGTCTTCTCTGAAAGACATCCAAAGATGTTTCTCTTTCCCCCCAAAGTGTCCTATGCAATCTGTTCCTACTAGAGTTATTTTGAGACATGACCCTCCTGACCAAGGGAATTTCAGTCATTCTCCATGAAACCAAGAGGCCTTTCAAAGTCCTCTACCAATAAGAAATGTGCTCACATCATCTATTTCAGTCCAAAGGGAAATACATGCAATCACAATGTCCCAAGTGAGCCTCACACCTCTAATAAATGCTCAAGGAAAGAGAAAAATGTCCACACCTACACCAGGAGCTCAAGGATATTTGCCATTCCAAGAATAGGATCTTGGAATGGCAAATATCCTTGAGAGTTCCATACATACATAAGATGTGGTAGAAATTCTGAACTCTAAAGAAGAGGGTCCTCAGCATCCCTCCAAATTCAGAAAATTTGAGCTGCCCCAAACTTTATAGGAGACTATTAGATCTTCCCTATCACCTCAGGAGGATCAGCCTTCTTCCCCAACTAAACAAGATACTATAGATTCTTACCCCCCTACACAAAAGCCTGTTGGTCCTTCTTCATGCCAGCATAAGTCTCTAGAAATTTTCAAATGCCAAAAATCCTCTGGGTTCTAATTCATATTCAAAAGGCCCCATGGAAGCTGTTTTGCCCATCAAGCTGTCTATGACACCTGAAAATTCTATACAGAAGTTGTTATCCACTTTTCCATCTGAAGAAAAGTTTCTTGGAACTTCCACTAGTACACAAGGAGGTCAAGAAATTCGACTACCTACCCATGGGGATTTTATACCTTATACACCTATCCATGATGCTCTAAGGAGATGCCACTTTCATTAGTAGACAGGGAGGTAGTGAAATTTCACTACCTGCCTATGAGGCTCTTAGATCTTTTACACTTGTCCATGATGCTCTAGAAGAAACCATATCTACACAGGTATCTCTAGGGCCTTCCCCTCATTTTAAAGCCAAGGTTAAGACTTGCACACTTACAAAAGACATATTAAGACCTTCCCCATCTGTGCAGAAGGTCATAGGATTTGTGATATTTGAACAAGGTGCTTTACAATTATCTCCATCTACCCAAGAGTGTTTCTTTTCCATGCCTTCTCTGGTAGGAAGTAGTAGACATTTTCCCTCTACCAAAATAATACAGTCATCCAGTTTATAGAAGAAGAAAAAAAAAACAGGTTAAGATTTGATCTTTCTAACAAAGGAGACTACAGAACATTTTCTAAAAAAAAAAAAAAAAAGGGGGGGGGAGACTTGAAAAATCTCCTGATGCCAAAGAAACATCAAAAGCTACAATTTCTCCTCAGGTGAGTCTCACATCTTCAGTCTACCAAAGGGCATGTTGGACAATCCATATTTCCCCAAAAAGGCTCAAGATTATCTAACCAAAAGGCTCTTATGTGTTTACTATCTGGCCCAGGAAATTTCTTCATCTTTCTCAAATGATGCAGAACATTTTGACCATGCTTAAGGTAATTTGTCCTTTTGCAAATCAGACTTCAGGACTACACAATCTCCTTTGTGAAATCAAGGGCCTGAGGGAAAGTCCACATCTAAAAAAATCATCTAGAACTTGTCTTTAGCCCAAACACACCAGAAAATTTTCATATCGTCTAAAGTATCTAAAAACGCTTCTGACTAAAACATTATTGTTGTAGGATATTTACCATCTGCTCTAGGATATGTGAGACCATCATTATTTAACCATGGGCATCTAGAAACTTTGTCACCTATGCAAAGGTGTTTTGGTTTTTCAGGATTTTTCCCAGTATATCTGGGTGCCCATGGAACTACAGAACTTTGTCATCTGGCCAAGGTGTTTAGAAAAATATTCCATCTTCAAAAAGTTATTCAAGACATTCACTCCACCTTCCAGGAGATCTGGATCTTTCCTCATCAGCACAATGAGTTTCAGGACATGGAATCTCAACTCATGAGTTTTCAGGAATTTTGATGTCCTTGCAAAGGCCTGTGGATTGTTCCACAACTACCCAGAGTACAGCTGCTACTTCACCAAGTACTCAAGAGAATTTATTACCATTGTTATCTCTCCAAAGTAAACTCAAAACCTGCCAACCTGCCCAAGAGATGGTAAGAACTTTGCCACTTAGACCAGGATCCCTGCCAATTTCCCCTTCAGCCATTGTAGCTCCTGGACCCAAACAGGTGGCTTCAGAGCCTGTGAGCCTTTAACCATTATATCATGATATGCCATCAAATTTTCCCCACATTCATGGAGTTCTAGATTTATCTCAGTATGACTCAGATTCTCCCCTAAATGTAATGTCACTCACCCAATGGCAACAGGGAACACCCTCATCCTCAGAATGAAGTGTAGCACTTTTGTCTTCTGTTCAAGGGAGTGTGGGAATATCCTTAACTGCACAACAGACTCCAGAACTCACCACATCTAAACAGGGAACTCTCATTTTCTTTCTTGACCAGGTGATATGGCAACTTCCTCATCTTCTAAGGTTTATAAAGGACATTTGCCATCTGTGGATGTGGATATGTGGACATATTTATATCCTCAGAAATCTCCAGGACATTTGAAAAATGTCTCTGTTTTTCCAAAAAACATGCTCTCTGGCTAGGATCCTGTAGCAATTTCCTTACCTGCTATTGCTACTGAGGCTTTGGTATCATCATCATCATCATCATCATCATCATCATCATGCCAAGGGCATCAAGGTTTTTTGCTATCTACCTAGGATGGTGGAAAAGACTCACTTACTGCACCAAATGCTCAGAAAATTTACTCATTTTCTTCCCAGGCCTTAGAAACTTTGGTAAATATCCAAGGACCACTGCCCACTTACACACCTTCTAAACAGACTCTGCATTCTTCACCATCTACACTAGGTATTTCCATTTGCAAAGAACTCTTCAAATGTCATCACTGGCACAAGGGACCCTAGAGTCTTTTATATCATCCCAAAAGGAAGGGACAAAATACAAATAAGAAAAAGACATTCTGAGACAGTCTATATACCACCGGGGACTGTAGAACCATCAAGACGTAAAACAGGGCCTTTAGGATCTACTCAAGGTGCTCATAGGATGGCTCAAATATTTCCATCTAATAAAGGGGCTGAGAAACATTCTTTATCTCTTAGAAGGACTATGGGACTACCCTAATCTGAAACTAGGACTCTAAAATTTCACCATCTGAACCAGGACCTGTGAAAAATTTCAGTTCTTTTCAGAAGCCTTATACATTTTCTCTATCTATGCAAGATACCCGATGACATCCACCATCTGAAACAGAGGCTATGATATCTTCTCCCTCTACCCAGGGAACTAAGGAAACATTGTTATCTTCCAAAGGGAATGTGAAACCTTCATCATCTGCACCACCATCATCTCCTCACACTACAACAGGAAATCTAACAATTGTCAGTTGTAAACAAAGACCTCTAGAACAATCTGTACTGTCCAGGGGACTTAGGGTTTTTTAGTTATACCACAGGGAAATTAGAGCGTTCAGCATCTTTCCAGAAGAAGCTAGGGCACTCATCATACATAGTAGAATATCTGTATACCTTGCCATGTTTCCAAGGAACTACAGATCCTTTGCCTCCTACAGGGGTTATGCTAACTCCCAAATTTGAAAATAGGAAGTCAGAAAAATTTCCATCTGAAAAAAGATCTTCTTCATCCACCAGGACATAAAAACAAACAAACAAACACACACACACACACACACACACACACACACACACACACACACACACACAAACCCCAAAAACCAAAAAATCTCAACAACATTGTCATATTCCCAAGTGAAAGTGAAATCCTCAACTTCTCTATGATGTTCTCAGAAACTTCCACAAACTAGCAAACTATATCAGGCAATTCAATAACTGTGAGATGTAAGAAAACAACTCTAGAACACTTGATACCTGTCCAAGAAACTATGGGTGCTTTGCCATCTTTCCCAGGGTTTTTTAGAACATTCGGCATCTTTCCAAAAGAAGCTAGGGAACTCAACACACATGGTAGAATCTCAGGAAAACTCACCATCTGTTCAAGGGACTACAGGCCTTTTGCCACATCCTTCAAGTCATATAGGACATTCACAATATGACCAATGATCTCAGGAGTCTTATTTTGTAGTCCCAAGGATCTAGCACATTTGCTATCTACCAAACTTAGCATATATGTTGAGGCTTCTATAGGCCTTTCACCATATACTCAACAGTCTTTTGATCAGTCATCATCGTCCCAAGAGATTCTGGGAATATCAGATTCTGCCCAGTGTACTCATAAACATTTGTCTTCATTCTCAGGTTCTTGGGGAATGTCTTCATGTATGCTAAGGGCAACAGAAACATTGCAACATGTCCCAAAGCCCCATGGCCATTTCTCACCAACACAAGCTAGTCGAGCCCCTCCATATCTTTGCGGACACTTGTCACAACTTCCCTATATCCATAAGCAACTCTTGAGCTGAATGTATCTGCACAAATTTCTTCATTACACTCATCATCTACTCAGGTGTCTGGACAATCTTACCTGAATTCAGAATCCATGTAGGGACATCCCATAGCTGCCCAGGGAGTTGAAGAAATTTTCCCATGTAGCCCGGAGACTCTAGGTTACAAAGAAAGTGATAAGCAGGAACAAGGACATTTCCAGTCTGTTCAAGTACTTCTGGGAATTTTTGACCTGCAGAAGGAAGGTTAGGATCTTTTTCATCTGCACAAAGGGTTCTGGGAACTTCTCTATCTGCCTAAGGGTCTCTGTACACACCCAAACAAGAACCTTTAGGTACTCTGTCTTCTCTACCAAATTCGTTCAAACATCCATCTAATTACTAGAGGGCTCTCACATTTTCTCCATCTGCTCAACTTACAATGCTCATCATGTTAGCCACAGACTAATGAATATGTTCTCTCTAGCCAGGAAAATCAGGAGAAGTTTTTTGTATTTCCCAAGTTATCCAGAACACTACCTATCTGCACCAGGTGGTCAGGGATATTCACTATCTATCACTGTAAATGTAGAACATTTGCTAACTTCTTAAGGGTAAAAGAAAAATTGCACAGTTGCAATTGGAAATTTGCATGTGCAAAGTTCTGTGTCATCCATCCAAAGGTATCCAGAACCTTCGACTGATTCAACAGGTATATTGGGATTGGGACAATGTAAACACAAAGAGACTACCATGGGCCCTTTGCCTAGAGTGAAAGAGGATGTCAGATCTTCTAAATCTGTTTTGCTTACTCTAGGAAGTTTGCCATCATCACCTCAAGACCCTGGCATACATTCATTTTTTTACTCAAGGAGGTGTAGAAATATTCCCATCTGTTCCAGGGAATCAAGTATATTCGCAATCAATCCAGGGGGCCTGACACATTCCATCTTAGCCCAGGCAATGACACATCACTCAGGACCTGCTGAAGGGGCTCTAATGCAATCAGCTTTTTCTCCAGCAGAATCAGAAGCAAATGAATATTTTTCATCTTTCTGAGGGACTTCAGACAGCTCCAGATGTGCTGGACTGCATCTGAATCTTACTATATCACTACATGTGCCACCATCATCTTTGAGATCTGAGCAAGGAACTGTGGGATTCTTGTCTATCGCAAGAAAGAAGTCTGAAAGTGACTAAAACTAAAGACATGATTCTAGGGTCTTCCTTGTATTCTCAGGGCACTGAGGGGGCATTGTTTATCTGCACAAGCCACAGTAGGAAAGTACATATCTGTAAAGCAGACTGTGGGAACTTTACCTCCCACCCCAAGATGATTGGGGTATATGCAAAATACTCAAGTGCTACCAGAATCTATGTCAATTGATCAAAGGCCTCTGGAAATTTCTTCATCTTCACAAGGAACTGTAGGTTCTTCATCTTCCCAAGAGTTTTTTGGACATTTCTGTTCTGCCTAAGGGTCTCCTAAACTGCCCACATCTAAACAGTGGACTGCACAAAATGTTTCATAAGCTCAAGATAGTTTGAATGCTCCAACTTCTTTGCAGACAGTTATGAATTTTCGCCAACTGTCCAAAATTTTGCACAAAAATCCCCAGCTTTCCCAAGGGAAACTGGACATTTCCTACCTTTCCAGAAATCTCAAGAATACTTTTGTCCTTAACCATCAGATGTAGGACATTGCCCACCTCTACTGGGTTCTCAGGAGCATCTTGTACCTCCTACAGTGGTTCTAGAAGCTTTTCCATCTTTTCAAAAGCCCCCAAAAATTTCCAGGGCAAAAGAGGGAACTTTATGCATATAAAGTTATTTTTTCTTCAACCAAAGAAATCTAGAAAATTCAACAGGTTTCACAGGGATATTGTCACAATATAAAGAATCACAGAGTATTTTAGGACATTTTCAAAGAGTGAGAGAAGATGTAACATCTTCTCAGACTACTTCATCAGCTCTAGGAACTTTGCCACCATGACCTCCAAAACTTAATAGACAATAACATTGTACCAAGGAGATGCAGAGACCTTCCCATTTGGCCAAGGGAATCCAGTACCTTTGTAATCTGCCCAGGGACCTCTGAAACTTTCTATCTCAGCATAGGCAATGATGAATACATCACAATATTCTGAATGTTCTCATAATCCTCTGGGTCTTTTTTCCACTTAACAAGTGACTCCAGCATCTTCTGATTATTCTCATGAAAGTTTGAGTCCCTTTCTCTCTGCAAAGAGGACCTTATATCTGTCCACATGTCCACAAAGGTATATACAACAATCTACAACTTCCCAAAAGCTCTCAAATCCTTCTTTACATAAACAATGTATAGGAACTCAGTCCACATCTACACACTACACAGTAGCAGACTCACCATATTCCTCAGTGTGTCAGTGATATACCCACCCTACTCAAAATATTGCAAGGATTTTGAGATCTGACCAAGAATCTCTGAGTATTTTGGCAACTGCACAAGGCTCTGTAGAACCTTTGCCATCTTCCTAGGGGACTCTAGAATATTCCTCATTTGCATCAGGTGCACAAAAATAATTCAACAGCTATCTCAGGATATGTGATATACAATGACTCACTTCTGGCACTTGCAATTTTTGCCCAACTTATTTCATTACTTTCTTCCCTAATCCTTTTGATTCCTTTCCTTACATAGAAGAACCTTTAGATCTCTCTAAACCTACAGAGGGGCCTTTGACTTCATACCAGGGACCAAATGAGTATTTGAATACTCCACAAAGGGTACAAAAAACAGATCCAACTGCTTCAGATATGTCAGGTTCTTCCAAAGGATCCATGGCAATTTCTTTATCTGGACAGGGAACCCTAGGATCTCTATCATCTACCCTAGAGCTTTTGACAATGTCCCTATCTGTTCACGTGAATCCAGGACCTTTGTTATCTGTTCAAAAAGCTGGAGGCCCTTGCCTGTCCTTTAGAGGAGAATATGAAAGGTTGCACCTGTACAAAACACAAGCCAGGAATAGCAAATATTACACCAGGAGCTTTGGAATTTTCAGCATCTACCATAGTGGATCTAGGATCACCTTTATCTGTCCAATTATATTTGAGAGTGTCACAACCTGTCGTATTGAGTCAGAGACCTTCCCTGTCTTGTCATGGTGTAGTAGGAACATCAACATCTGCCCAACGGCCTTCAGAAACTTCCTTGTTATCCCAAGAGTCTCCAGGACCTTGTTAGAAAAATGCGGCTTTAGGATATTCACCATCTGATCCTAAGATCTTGGACTTTCTAATTCTGCGAAGGAAAAACTAGAAACAATGCCAAGTATGCAAAACCGTGAGGAAATACCATCTGTCACCCAAGAGATCATAGAATCTTTGTCAGCCACATAAAATTCTCCCAGATTACCAGTTTCTTCAACACTTAGTCCAGAGTTGGAAGAATCTCTGCCATGTAACCAATCTGTTTCTAAGAGTTCAGAATCTGTGGCAGGGTCTCTAGAATCTTTGCTATCTGTTCCAGGGTCTCTGTGTCTTATGAAACACAATGTAGATGGGCTGAGCCCTTTAGTATCTGATCAAGGGATCCTTGGAACACCAACATTAGCCCAGGAATATCTAGAACTTTCTCAACTAGCTAAGGGGATTCTAGAACCTATGCCATCTAGAAAAGACACTGTGGGTTCTTTCTTTTTCAACAGAATTTCCCAGACTGTCACTTTGTACAGACAGGGACTTAATTCCAACCCCTTCTCATGAAGATGGCCAGATAGTTACTCTTATCAGAGGAAGAGCCCGAGTACTTCCAATTCTAACCAAAGGACATTGAAACATGTCTCATTTTCAGAAGGAGATATCAGATACTGCCTCTCAGAACTTGATGTTTTAAAATGCATCTCTTCTGCCAAAGGTAGCCTCACATCTTCCAAGTATGCTGAAAGGAATCCAGTCCTACCTCTACTCCTCCAAGAAGCATCTCCCCCTTTTAATCTTCACAATTGAGTTTCACATCTAGCATTCCTTATAAGAAAGATCTCAGTTATTCTCCTCATCCAAGGGGTTGTCCCAAAAATCCTATACTGCAAAAAATAAGACTAATGTTTTCCTCTGTAGATCAAGCAGGCCTGAAACCTGTCCTCTAAAAAGATGCTAGGTGGAAACACTGCCACTATTCCAAAATGCTGGTAAGATCTTGCACTTCTAAGAAAAAAAGTTGCAAATCTTAAAACTGTGACTACCATAACCCTCACTACTTCTGATACTGCTAAAGGAGCCTTTGGATGGTCACCATCTCATGAGGAGGGCCTCAGAAGTCCTCCACCATACCAAGGTGAATACAGACCATCCAAATCTATTTTATCTTACCAGAAAAGGACCGTTCTGAACAATGGGACAGTCAAGCTTCCCATTCAGAACATGAGAGTGGCAAACCATGATCCATGCCTAGAGAAAAGTGCACATAAACCACTCTATTCCTCATGAAGAGAGCCTCAGACATTTCATGTCTCCTCATGAGATTCTCTGAAATGCTACTTTTAATAGGAGGAGAGAGAGTAGTGCCTCTAATACCCAAATAGCCCTGTAAACTTCTCCTGCAGAACAAGAAGGCATTGAGTTATCTCCAGATGGAGAAAGTCCCCATAGAGGTGTCAAATTCTTGTCATCACCCCAAGAGGATATCAACCACCCTGTTTTTACTAAGTAGTGCTCAAAACATGTTTCTACTGCCAAAGAGAGAGAAACACATAACTTCCATTAATACAAAAATGGGAGCCCACAGCATTGGCTATTTTCCTAGTGGGATTCATACATCCATGAATTCCAAATGGAGGTGCCACTTCATTCCCTGTTATGCAAAGTAATTACACGTAACATCTCAAACACAGGACATGATACTTGCTCTCTCTTGCCCAGGGAGAAAACAATCATTACAATGTGAATTTGGGTGTCCCTTTGTGACCCTTCTGTCCTAGGAGGCCACAAATATATACATCATATCAAAATCAATTTCAAAAGGATCACGGATCAAAAGGGGAGCTGTAGTTCTTTCTTCTCCCCTAAAAGGGAAAGTCAGACCATATCAGTCTGAGCATTGTGAACTCAGACTTTTCAGTTCTCACCAAAGGGACATTGGCTATGTGTCCTCTTTCAGTAAGGCTCAGAATGCTTTAGCCTGAAAGAGGCAGGCTCTCAAATGCCCAATCTAAAAAAAAATGTGCTTCACAGATGCTTTCTATGAAAAAAGAGATATCATAAATGCTCTAGGAAGCTTATGACTTAATCCTCACTCCCGAATTACTCCTTTGACCCAAGGACACACCAGAACTTTACAGCTTGCCAAATGGATCCTGTAAGGCAGTCCTTCTCAAGAGGGTGGCCAGTGCCCTTCTCTCTTTTACCCTGGCATTTTCAGTTCTTTTTTTGACCCACAGGGTGCCCTGTTTTTCCCTTTCTTTGCCCCTTATGAGCAACATGAGTTTAGAACTTTTACTTCTCATCAACCATCTCTACATCTTACAATTTCTACTCCTAGCTTCTTCAGATGCACATTGAAACATCACATATGTCCCTTGGACTAAAAGTACAAACAAACCTCCCTTCTGATTAAGAGTATCTAACAATTTGTAGCCATAAGCTATATAATTTCCAGCTAATGTAGAATAGTATGTAGAATAGTATGTGCTTCTTCTGATCATTGAGGACCTAGACTAACTAGATCTGATGTAATCCATGACAAATCGATTTCCTTGATATACGGTGCATTGAGTGCTCCTTTTTCTGATCCTCTGACCTCATTACCTCAGTCCAAGGATCTGGACCCATTTGCTTCAATGGCTGGAGTCTAAGAGTAGCCAGCAATTTCATAAACCCAGGACATATACTTATATGTTGTCCAGTAGAAACAAGTAAGCCTTGCCATGTTCAGAAGTAGGCAGCTGATTTACCAGGAGAAATAGCTGGGAAGTTCCTCCTAGCATACTGACGATTGATTATGCTGTTGCATGGCCTGCATGATATTCATATTCTGGGTTCCCAGGAAGCCTCGATAATGAAATATTCCAAATATTCCTCCCAAAATTGACCTTTTATCTTGAAATGATACAAGAGTGTTTGATACTTCTGCTTTCCCAAATGTGGTATGAGACTTTCTACCTCTAATGGATGCTATTTTTAATAGGTTATTTGTGGATAAATCAACATTTTCCTCCTTTCAAAGGGTCCTCCAAATTGTGTTTCTTTGAGAGAACCCTAAGATGTATTCCCCTATGCTTGAAGTGGGGTGTAATGCACTCTCCATGACTCAAGGATATGTGAGGTGCAATTGCTCTAAACCAGTAATCCAAATACAGATATTTTTCTCTATTAATTTTTAGACTTACAGCTTAAGAACCACAGATCATCCAAAATACTGTATACCAAAGGGTCTTCTGATCTGCCCATGCTGAAATAGGTATTCTCAGATTTTACCCAATTCCCTAAGTGACCTTAAACTAAGCTGTCTAGAACCAATGTGCTGGAGCTGCAAAAATGGCTCAGCAGTTAAGAGCACAGAATGCTTTTCCATAGGTCCTGAGTTGAAAACCCAGAAAACACATGGTGGCTCACAACAATCTAAAATGGGACCTGATGCCACCTTATGGTGTGTTTGAAGGCAGTGACAGTACAAACATATACATGAAATTGAATATATGTGCCTCACAACTTCCTTCAATAACCTAACAGTGGTTCAGACATACCCATTCTACATTAAATATGTTAGAAACTCACCAGTGTTGAAGGCTGCATTGACTCATGAGAACCAAAATTTTCAGACATTCTTTAATTGCCCTCAGAATTATCACTTCAGAACAAAGGTGTCATATAGGTCCTCAATGAATGAAGATATCCGGAGACATATGACATGAGAAGCAAGACTTCAGACTTCAACAACATCTTAATTTGGCCACAAATATGGCTCTTTAATATCACCATGCAATAGCATTGATGAATTCACAATGGGGCTTCAGATGTACCCCACCAGAACCGGGATAATTTATATTTCAAGCATAAATAGCAACTCCGTCAAGTCACACAACCTTAGAAGTAAAGTATCCCATGATTTCAAGGGGGCTGACCCCCAGTTGGATTATCTTTTGAAGAAGGCCTTAGCCTTACTTCCTCTAAACATAGTAGTCCCTGACATTAAGGATATGACAAAGGGGTCTGCTGACCTTGAATAAAAACACTTTGTTCTTTCTCTGTCTGCGCTGGAGGGGTCTGAGGCATGTCCCTCTGATGAAGAAAGTATAGAACTGACATTTGAGAGTAAGGAGTGTGTCTCATACATTCAAGTACAGATCTGGTGTGCTTAAAACTAAACCGTTGGTACCAAGAATTCACAGGAGTTTCACTCTTTGTTCATGGCTTACTCAGGTCTACCATTCAACTAATATAGACCAGAGATTCTCTCTCAGAAATTATTGTTTAGGGGATACACCTTTCAATACCAATAAACTCAGAGAAGTCTGGTTTCAAGTCCCATGGCCAATGAATAAAAACTTCAGCCTAGATCCAAGGTCATCTCTCTTTAAGTTGCTCATCATAAAGGTAATTGTCGTCAACACCCATACTTCTGTGGCCTATTGTAAGTATAAATAGGGAACAGATCCAGGAACTTTGAGCAGTCTTGTCAGAACAAACCTCAGAGTGCTGTCAACTGTGCAGTAGAGTCCTCAGGGATAAGAATTTTCTAGAGTTCTCTGAAAATGTGGATTTAAGGAGTGCCTGGTCCAACCTCCTCTACAGAAGGTAAACAGTTATACTCCCCTACTGTCCAACAGGATCAAGGGGCTTACTTGATTCCACAGTTATGGTGTTTCCCTTCCTGTGATGATTGAGGTCTTAAAAATCACCCCTTTGAGTCAATGGGCTCTCATAAAAAATAATTTCTGTTCGGGAACCCATGGGTTATTTTACCTCTGACAAGGAGCATTTTTCTCCCTCTGGTCACATTTCAGATAAATCAAGTCGAGGAGGCCAATCCTGGGACCTTATGCCACTTCCTTGACTTCAGTCACATGACATGGTGTGAAATCATCATTCTAACACAGTTCTGGTGGTTGAACATAATTCTTAGGAGGCAATCATGCTGAAGACAGTAGCTCAAGCTTTTCATGAATCATGGTATCAATATTTGGTGTCTTGCTAATTCTGCTAAAGATATGGATACTCCAGAATGTGAAGAACCATTAGGTGTGGCAAAGGAGGACCTTATGAGTTAAGGTAAGCAATTTTTTGTACAAACTATTATGGAGATTTTCATACTCTGATCATCTCTCTTGTTACAAGGACAACACCACCTCCTTTCTCCCCAAGTAATACTTACTCCATCTGTCTTAGATTAAGGAGTCATCAGATCTTACCCTGAAGCAAAGCGAGTCTCTGATTATACCAGTTTGTCCAAAGGAGTTTTGGACATACTTTTAGGTCGAGGAATCCCACACAACTTACTGATATTATGAACTGAACCTTAAATATATATACTAATGTTTCCCAGATTTTCCCTTCAGTTCAAGGTAAACTCTAGGTTCAAAAACTTTTCAATGAAGAATCTTTGACGTAAATACTCTGACAAGGAACAAATTTACATTTTATCTTTGAATTGGGGAAATATAGACACACCCTTCAGTTTGAAAAGGTCTTAATACAAATTTTGTTGCTTAGGGAGCCTACTGAAAAGCCACTAACATGAAAACTAAAGTTGATGTTTATTTTCGCTTGTGGAAAATTTAAATCAACATCTCTTGACCATGCATATCTCAGAAAATTTACTTGTCTTAATAGAATCCTCAGGACTATTAGTCTAGGAGTTCCTAAAATTTCCAATGTTTCCTGGGTGGCCAGGCATGCTCAAATAAAGAAGGGATGTCAAGCAACTCTGAAATGATGTCCTGAGACATGACAGTAAATATATAAGCCCTAACCTAACTTCTATTTTTAAGCCTGTCACTTGAAATAGAGCAGTGCCCTCTTTGTTGGCTATGCCTGGCATGCTGCTTTACAGAGAACATAGAGCAAGAGGTTACCAAACAATTCGTAAGAAAAATGCTCTGATTGTTGGCAAACACACCTTAATTTCTCAGAACACATGTGTATTCTGAATTGTGAGTTCATTTGCACTTGATAAGCTGTTTTCGACATCTTCTTCAAATTCCAAAGATAAACATTTGCCTGAGGGATTCTGTGATCTTTCTTATCTTATTTATCCTCCCAACATATTCTCTTTCTCAAAAATGATATTCCTATATATGGTCAAAGTAGTTTTATCCCTAACTTATCAGGAAAATTTCCAAAAGTGACTCCTTCTGTAAACAGGTACCCTAGTTCACTCTGGTGTGAAGTCCCATAGTGATATTTCAAACTGGATCAAAGTACCTGTGCCATCTGTTTCCACACAAGTCAATAGAAATGAAATAACTTCATTAATTCTGCTTAGACCTGGATAATGAATAAAGTCAAAGAAGTATCCTAGCCAGCAACAGTCCTCAAAAGCCTTTGGAAGAAGGAATATGTTGCTTCCGTGTATCTCCTCAATGAACACAAACTATGAAAATAAAAAAAAAAATAAAAAAACTCTGAATAAGAATTGAAAATTGATAATCATTGCTGGAAACATACTCCACTGTATAAGGTACCAGAGACCTTTACCTTGGACAGAAGTTTATATGGCAACTTCACAGTCTGCCCCAAGAAGTTTCTGTCCTCCTCTTGCAGTAGGGATTCAGAGATTTCCTTTCCTACATGGGGCTCATATTTTCCAATGTTAACTTACTTTTTCTCACTAAACTGAATATAATGTCACAACTCTCCTAGGACTAACAAGGCCCTAGAACCTATTAGCAAAGTGTGGCCCAAAACATGTATTATTATACCTTACATTGAATATTCCTATTCCAACCATGTAGTTTTGAGCCTTTATTTCCTTAAAAGGCTTTTAGACCATGGGAGACTTATACCACTTATTCTACATAAAAGGGCATCTAACAATCCCTGTCTTCCCAGTAGGAGTATGGGTCTATTGTCTACTTCCATTTACCAAGTGGATTTTAAACATTCAGTTTCAGCAAAAGGGGCCTTTGGAAATCAAAATCTATTGAAAGGACTCTCAGAAGTAGCTTCTGTGTAGAAGGGGAGTTTCAGACCTCCACCCTCTGTACTAGGACACTTCAGATCCACCTCTGCAATTAAAGAACCAGCATAGATTCTCTACTGCATTTGCCTCACAAATACCCCGATCAACTAAGTTTTCTTTAAACATATCCCATTTGTCCAAGATATCCACACAACACATATGTGAACAATGTCACCTCACATTTCTCCCCTTTTAGATGATAGGGCAGAAAATAGAAAACTGAAATTGTCTCCCATATCCTGTGCCTCAAAATTGGTCATCAAAATGCCCCATTCATATCTTTTATTCACAGATGTGTGCAGCTGAAAACAGCCTTGCGGAAACATCAATTCATGCATAACTATTTATCATGTTGGGAGATTGTTGTGACCATTGCCTGGACACTCAAAGTTGTTACACAGGGTATGTATATGGGGAAAATTCTTGGAAGCTAGTGAGGAAGAGTCTGAATCGTCTTACAGTTCTCAGTGGAGCCTAGGAAATTCCCATGATGACCATAGCTGAACTGGACATTTCTAACCTGGAAAATAAGACTTGGGACCTCTACTTTAGGATCCAACATTTTCACGATTTCCCCTCTGTTGACTGTGGTCTTAGAATGTCTCATTCTGAGAAGAGGTTCTCAGAAGTCTTCTATTCCCAAGATGCCTCTCGCACTCCTTGCTTTTTGAAGTGGCCAAGAAAATTATCCTGTGTGAGGCTCAGTGAGCTTCAGTCTTTTCCTTTCCCCAAATATGGCCTTAGATCTTGGTGATATCTACAAGGGAGAACATTAACTACTGTATTTGACCAAAGGAAGGTGACAATTTTCTTTATACTAAAAGTGAAATTAGATATGCTCTGTTGAATCCTCAAGCATTCTCTTATGACTTTGAAGTATATCAAATGTATAATCTCTAAATAAGAAAGATTCAAGCTTTTCACCTTTTATAAGGATGGGTATGTGTGTTGGAGGCCTCATATCAGCAGGTGCATTCTGTCTCTTTGTTGGGCCAGAGTTTCAGACATCTTGGGGGAACAGTTTAATTGAGACAGGGATCCTACTACAGGAATGCCTTTTTCTTTAATATCTTTCAACCTCATTAATTCAACAACAGGGGTCAGATGCTTCAGTCTATTGATTGGGTGAAAATATCTGCATCTGAATCATTAAGCTGCTATTTGGGTCATTTATTTAGGAACATTTCTTAAACTTGTTGTATGTGTGTGTGTATGATAGCTAATGAAAAGAAAATCTCTAAAAAATATATACTGTATATTGTAACAGAAATATAATGTTGGTTCTAGGGCCCCGATTTGCATTCAGTTCAAGATACAGGCATTAATCAGTGTTTCTCTGTGTTTCTTATAATGATTGTGGGTAACTGAAATAAGCAAAGCTAAACCAAACCAAACCAAAAGAAACAACCGCGTCTATACATTGTCTTGTCTTCTACTGATTCACAAGTTGTTAAAGTCCATGCTCTTGGATGTAACTACAGTTTGGAATTGTCCTGCCCCTACTCTGACTCAGAATAACAGATTGCATTAGCTCAGATACCTTATTTTGTAATCTGAGTGCATGTGTGATTTAGATATTAGTTGATTGCTAAGAAAAATCACAAACTGTGTAGGAAAGTGAATGAATGTTGCAGATGACATTCCAATATCATCCCCTTTGTAGGAGAGAATTTAAGAGAATCTTTATTCATACTAAGTGTTAGAGAAGTATATGTATATTGAGAGAGAGAGAGAGAGGGATTTCATCACAAAGAATAGAATATTGTTGAGCACTGATAGAAATTTTAATACTTATATTGTATATTGCTTTTGCAGAAGACCTGCATGCAATAAATAGCCTCTGTAGGTTTCTGAATTCAGATACTTGTAGTATGAATGCTAGGATGACTGTACTTATGAAGAAATAATGAGCAGGTGAAACAATCAGATGCAAATGTATGGAAACAAAAAATGGACAGAATCTGCTGAACCATTGGTTTAATTTGAGAAAGACTGAAGGAGGCTGAGGAGGACCAGCTGTCTCAACTACTATGGACCCAGAGTTCTCCCAAATGCTAGACAACCAAACAGGCAGCATATGCGAACTATCAGAAGGTCTCTAAAACATACACAGAAAAAAATCTGCTTGATCTCTATTCAATCAGAAATGATGCACCAAATTCTAAACAAACTAGAGACACCAAGGTGTTTAGAGATCCGGTAGGGTGGAGACTTGCCCTTGGAGACAGGGAATGGGCAGTAGATATGGGATGTGGAACAGTAGGAAGGTGGACAATGAATGAATTAATTAATAAAAAATAATAGTGCCACGTAACCAGGTCCCCTATACTCTAATTCTGCAATCGGAATCCAAGAAAACTCACATGAACCCATAATAACATACACAAATATATATATATATATATATATATATATATATATATTTGAAATTTCATGATTTTGAAATTTATTTTAAAATAAAATTCACTGGAACACAGATTTTCTTTCATTCGAATCATTTACACACATTTGCTCTCCTAGTGTACCCAAAATATTGGTTATTCTTCATATAAAAGGCCAAAAATCTACTAACGTAGCTTTCATCTGGATCCACTCCAATTTTATCATTCATTAGATTGTAATCTGGATTTATTTGGACACGAATTAAATTTATATTTAACATTCACTTATTGGTGTTAGGTGGAGGTAAGGTAGAATATCAGGGTCATGTTGGTTTTCATTTCTCTACTGATATGATCATTGATTTCAATAAACAATACCCTGCTGGGGGCTAGAAAGATGGCTCAGTGGAGTTCATGTATTCTCGGCAACTCCGTAAAATTCCAGGCATGTCTATTCATATCTGCAACATTGTGGGGTGGAGACAGGTAGATATCCCAATAGTGTATTGGCCAGTCAAACTAGTCAAAATGGTGAGAGGGTTTCACTCTAAGAGAGCAAGTGTTGAAGACATTCTACACATTACTTAACATATGTGTATGTGTGACATCAGACTTGGGAACAGAAACTGCACTCATATACAGACACTAATCACCCTACCATACCACCCATGAAACCTTGAGTTCCACAGATCTATAACCTATGTGTCTCTATGAAATAGGAAGATTTATACTCTCATTGTCTTGATAATCCTGTTTTCTGTCAAATGCTAGAAGCTAAACCAGTGTATTCTCAGACTCAGGATGATACGTCATAACTTTTGGACTTTCTGGAATAGCAACCAACTATCAGCAGAGACACTTTTCAATTTACCCTGGCGTACAGGTTCAGAAATTCAGTCCATTTTCATCAAGGTGGGAATATGGCAGGATCCTGGTAGGCATGTGCATTTGCAGCTGAGAGTTCTACATCTTCATCTGAAGGGTGCTAGGAAATGTGTAGCTTTCAGGCAGCTTGGCAGAGGGCATTAAAGTCCATGTTCACAATGATAAATTTCTTTCAACAAGGCCAAACTTACTGCAACAAGGTTATTAGCTCCAAGTAGTGCCACTCCCTGGGCCAAGAATAGTCAAAATATCAAATGTGTTTTTGAATGTTTGTGTTTGTGTTACTTTGGGTTTTATTGCCATCATGACCACACCAGACAACAAACACAAACAAAGAGAGACAGAGAATAAGTGAGAGAGAGAGATACAGAGACAGAGACATAAACAGAGACAGAGACAGAGACAGTGACAGAGACAGAAACAGAGACTGAGACAGAGACAGAGACAGAGACAGAGACAGAGACAGAGACAGAGACAGAGACAGAGACAGAGTGAAGAGTCTCCAGGATCACAGTAACTCTTGAACACTTTGTAACTTATTTTCAGAGGTTTAATCCATTATTATCATGACTGGAAATATGGAAGCATTCAGACAGACACAATGCTAGAGAAGGAGCTGAGAGTTTTACATCTTGATACACAGGTAGATGATGGAGACTGTGTGTCACACTGGGGACAGCTTAAGCATAGCCGATCTCAAAGTCCACAAGCACAGTATTACATTTCCTCCAACAAGGCCACATCTACTCCAACAGGGTCACACATACTTCAACAAGGCCACACCTCCTAACAGTGCCACTCCTACTGGCACTATTTGTTCAGGACCTTTAAAAGTATTCTTAAAACTGTTCAATGGACAAAAGGTAACTTTAATGAAATAAGTACAGAACGATTGAAAAAATAAACTGGAATATGGATGTCTTGATTACTCTTCTATTGATGTGAGACATCATGACCACACCAAATTATAAGATGAAATATTTAATTGTGGTCTTACAGTTTCAGATGGCGACTCCAGGACATCATGGTAAACACCATGGCGACAGGCATGCACACATGTATAGAGCAGTAGCTGAGAGCTCACAAACAATACTCCAGACAACAAACACAAATAGAGAGAGACAGAGAATGAGAGAGAGAGAGAGAGAGAGACAGAGACAGAGACAGAGACAGAGAAAGAGACAGAGTGACAGAGACAGACAGAGGCAGAGACAGAGAGAGAGAGAGAATGAGGAGAGTGAAAGATTGAGAGAGAGAGAGCCTGTTGTTTTTTTTTGTTTGTTTGTTTTTTGTTTTTTTTTTTGTTTTTTTTTTGATAGTTCAAAAAATAGTGACAAATATCCTTTAATAAAAATACAAATCCTAAATCTTTCTTAACATCTCACCACCTGGAAAACTAACAACTTTGAATGTTTGAGCTTCAGTGGGCCACAATTTTTCAAAGAACGAAAGCATGTAAAAGAAAATGAAATCTAGTAATAAGTGTCCATGTCACTTCGTAGTATATTTTATATCATTACTTTTCTTTTCTCAGAGGTTAGGGTTATTTGCACAAAAAGAGACTAATCAGTCATCACTATCACATAACCCAAAGGCATCCTAACCCTGCCAGATTTCTGCATGAATAATCACATTGGCATTATTTATTTGTACTGAAACATAGCCCTTCTCCCTGACTTAGTTAAAAGTGTGGGACCAGTTGATGTGCAATTAATTTTGTTGATAATGGGACAAAACAGAAGCCTGGAGGATTGACTGTACTGTTCCTGAGAGCTGAAGATTTCACTTCCATTTAATAAAATGTTATAAATATGATTTTAACACAAGCCTAAAATTGTGAAAAAGCTTTGTTTTCATATTTTCATTATTTACAGATCATTCTATGCTATGTAAATGAACATAGAGGAGGAAACCTTTTGGTGTCACTGACACACACACTTAACTGAGGTCTCCTTTGCAGAGTAAGAAGATTTATCTATTTTCTATATTTGGGGTGTTTGCTTCTGGAACCCTAATGATATAAAGTCTCAGGTTTCAAGTCTAAAAAACATTGCATTTGCATATAAGCTATTCAAAGTAACCTCTTGTATATTCTAATCATATTTATGTGTGTCTGCATAGAGAACTGTACAGGTAAGTTCAGAGGCTAGGGAAGGGTGTAGTGTGTTCTGCTACTTTACTCCCTAATTTATCCCCTTGTGACAGGGTTTGTTGCTGAGCTGGTAGTGAGGCTGGCTTTCAGGAAGCCACAGTCATCTTCCTGTCTCTGCCCCTCCCAAAATCCTAAGCACTGGTGTTGTAGGTGAATGTTTGAAAACACACATGGCATTGCCTCTGGGCCATATCACCTGATCCTTCTTTATTTTAAATAATTTCTGGATTACTTTTGCCCTTAATGTAATGTAAGTGCTATAAAAGGAGATGTTATTTAGGAAATTGAAATATAAGTGGTCTGTATATGTTCAGTACAGTATTAAGAACTACATTAATTAATTCCTTGAGAACTTCATGCAATATATTTTGATGGAATTCACTTTCTAATTCTCTTGATACCTCCAGACCAAAACCAGACCCATTCCCACCTTAATCCTCCTCCCAAGTTCAAGTCTCCTCTTCTCCCCTTTGATACAACCCATTCAAATCAATTGTGTTGCCCATAAACTCTTGGACATGGGGCTACCAGTAGAGCATGGCAAGCCTATATCACCTTCAAAGGCCTTACCTTTGATGAATATTGTCTCTCCATCCTTCATCAACAGTCCATACATTTTTAGATGGGGATGATGGATAGTGATACCGTACCACTCAGGGATGGAAGGCAGACTGGTCTGATTTTATGCAGTAGAGACATACAGTGTCTCAATGACCTCTCTGCCTTATGAGATTTCCACTTTCTCTTCCTTGAGGGTTCCTAAGACAAAGCACCTCTACTGCTTGCCTCTTTCTGTTAGTATGCGTATATGTACAAGTGTGTCTATATTATAGATGTTTCATTTTACATCCAAGTCAACACATAGTGGGGTTTGCAATCAACTGCTGGCACTATTTCACACTAGGCAATATTCCTTGATGCAGACTTGTTGGGACTACGTAACAGACAGAAACTGGGGATAGCTAGAAATCATCACATTTGGTTGTAGTATAGGTGAAATTTACACTTTTGACCTACATTTCTGGGTCCACCCTATGGTTTTAAGATGCAGGGATGGGGGATCAAGACCCTTAACTTGCATTGCAATTTCCTTCTTCTTGAACTCACATTTATAAAAGCTCCTGGAAGTGCTGATGCTGTTAACCTGGACATTTTCCTTTTGGAACTGCTAGAGAGATACCATTAAAGAGACAGATAGTTCCTATCACTTTGTGTAACACAAAGAATGCTGTGGTGAAATGGGTTTGAAATGTCTGTCCTGGGACTTTGATGAAGGTTTTGGTCTGAAGTACAATGCTCAAAGGTAGAACAATATACACAATCTGAAATGTGATTGGACCCTGAGGGCTTTAATCTATGAGTTAATTGATTGATGGGTGTGCATGGAAGGGGTGAGAAACTTGTAAAGGAACTTGGTCATTTGGGACATGTCTTGGAAGTTATTTATTATCTTTGGTCTCTTCCTGTGTTGATGCTTACTGGCTGCTAATAAGTTGGACAACTGTGTTCCTTCATGCCCCTTTCATATTCTTGTGACCATGGACCTGTTTTCCTTGTTGCTAGGCATCTTGTAATAGTGATGAAAATGATTTACATGAATGTTTCTCACTAGAGATACTGACTTGTCTGGTCCAGGTTAACCATGGTTTAATTCTTTAAGCGTTTTTCTAGAAATTTCATGCTAACATTAAACCCAAAGTTACCAAGCAGTTGTACCTGGAAGATTCTGGCAGTGTATCCGTTGTCTTAGAAATAAAGAACTTTGCTGCTTCCCACACTGGTCCTTCCTCTGCATTCACTACTGTATTTTAATAGATTGCAATATCATATGAAGTATCAGAAAATGAGGGAAAAATGGAAGGGAGGTGAAAATGTGTTAGAATCATTAAATTACACACTTAATGAAATCAATTGATTTTTTGTATACAAAGGAAACTTCAAAATTGCAGAAAAGGCTTAGCCTACTGTGATGCTGTTCATGGGAGTTGGTATTCATCATACCTCATGTGATGTAGCTGATAATAGTAGTGGGTTTATTACAGATGAATCAGACACGAATATGAGCATGAAGAGATAACACCGAGTTGCCTCAGGAGAAACAAATCAGGTAAAATTCATTGGATTCCGTTATGAGGAATTTTTTTTTCTTTTTTTTTGTCTAAATGAGTTGGCAGGAAATTGGACAGATTGGCAAGTCTGACAGTAAGTGTAACACATATTAGAATGTGGGGGTTGTGTGGCTATAGGAAATATTTGTTCATGTCACCTCTTATTGAGTATCATTGCTGATAAACATAGTTATCCTTCACTTATGCAATGCATGGAATTGGGTCTATGCAGGGGCAAAGGGGAGGAAATGCTGTTGAGTAATGTTTGGGTAGGTTGTTGAGTCTGTGAAACATTCCTGTGATGGGACTTTATTTTTTCTCAATCTTGACAATCTACAGTTACCTAAGAAGAGAGAACAATTGAAGATCTGTCTCTATTCACTTGGTTATTTGGTAAATCTATAGTATATTTTCTTGGCTAATTAGTGATGTGGGAGGGCCCATCCCTGTGGCTAAGCTCATCAATAGTCATTTATAGATGGGAGCATTCTAGATTGTATTTAAAAAAAATGGCTGATCAAGCCATAGAAAATTGGTGGTAGAATAAGAACGTTCTCTATTGACTCATATATATGAATATTTAGTCACTGGGAAGTGACAGTGAGTTTAAAGATTAGATGGAATAAGATAAGGTGTGGCTTCATTGGTGGAAGTGGGTGTGTCAAAAAGGATGGGTTTGAGTTTTAAAGAAGGCATTGCAATGGCAGAATCTCTCTCTTTGCCTAAGGATCAATAGTTCTCTATTGCTCCAATGATGGGGTCCCTCACTTGATGATTGTCCAAACTTCTAAAAATGTAAGCAAGCCTCCAGTTAAATGCTTTGTTTTCTAATAGTAGCCTTAACCATGGTGTCTCTTCACAGCAATAGAACAGTGACTAAGTCAGTGGCAAGCCAATAAGCAGTGTTTGCTGTTACTGATTCAACTTCCTGTTTTGTCTTCCTTGGTGATAGTCTGTAACCCTTCTATTTCCAAGTTATTTTTGATTGTAATATTCTACATTGTGAGAAAGAAGCAAACTAGAAAAATTACATCTCAGGTAGGTACATGAGTATATCTTATGTTTAAATAAAAATAAAATGTCTGCACATTATTATTTGTGGTTTTAAGATAAGTGACATTGGCATTATTAGACATTTTTCCTTAAGAATGTCTTACTATTTTTATTGTTGAAAGGTTCCACCATGTCCAAAGAGCAAATTCCATAGCAAAGGTTTTTTTCAGCTTATACTTCCACATTGTTGTTAATCATCAAAAAAGTTGGGACAGAAACTGAAACAACACAGGATCTTGGAATTAGAGGCTCATTCATAGGCTATGTTGTAGTGATGCTTATTGTCTTGCTCCTCTAGTCTTGCTTAGCTTGTATTCTAAAAAAACCCAGGAGTACCACCACAAGAATTTCAACACCCACAATGGAGTTGGTGCTCTCTCACCAATTAAAAAAATTCTGAACAGCTGGATCTTATGGAGGCATCTTCTCAACTGAAGCTCCTCCTCTTTGAAGACTCTAGATCTTGTTGAGTTGCTATTAAACCAGTGTGGCATTCTAAATATAGTTGGCCTATGAGGAGGTGTGGCCTTGTAGGAATAGGTCTGGCCTTGCTGGAGGAAACATATCATTCTGGGTCTTTAAAGCTCTGCCCAGTGTGAATCAGACCATACCTGCATGCAAAATACATATTTTTTCTTGGAAGCATTTGGATGGAGTTGCATAATTCTAAACTTCCTCTCCACCATTATGTCTGCCTAGACTCTGCCATATTTTCTGCCTTGATGATCGTGAAGTGAACCTCTGAACGTGTAATTAAATGTAGAAAAGCCCTAATGAAATGTTGTCTCTTATGAGTGGCCTTGGTCATGGTGTCTTTTCACAGAAACAAATCCCTAACTAAGAGAATCAGTTACTGCAGAAACTCTCCCAGATATTAAAATTAATCAACAATAGAAAGTATTTTCAAGTGCTGCAGCATACAAACTTATTCTAGAGAGAAAAATTGTAATGAATGAATCCATGGCATTTCAGCCTCAAAAAAAAAAAAAGTCTCTGCATATAGATGGAACCCAGGCAGACCTCCATGAAGTACACGGGCTCCTCAGGAAGTGACCAACACTGTGGGCAACCTCATAACATTTGAAACCCATGACAACTGGCATAGAAAAAAGGTCAGCATATATGCATTGGTTACACCTTCAGTGTTTTCTAAGAATGAGGTCACATATAAGGAAAAGATTAGAATATCCAGGCTATAGACAGGCTGAAGGTATGTAGGGAGTCATATGTTTAGAGGAGAGTTAGGTGGAACAGGCCAGTGTGGGAGCTTTTTATGGTCATCTGGGCCTCTCATTAGAGACCTCCAAAAGATCGCAGGATTCATCAGAAGCAAAGAGTGCTCACAGAAGGAACTCAGGATCCATTCCAACCCGACATTATCTCACAGCATATTCATTTTGTCTTTTACTTTACTTTTGAAACTGATTACACAAAATCAAGATTTCTGTGATGATTTAGGGAGTCTCATATATTTAAACATTCACTTCTGGATTATCTGGATAAAAATGGACTCTAAGTACCACACACACACATACAAACACACACACACACACACACACACACACACACACACACACACACACACACAGAGAGAGAGACAAACACAAACACACGAATCTGTAATGATTGACTGGATATTTGTTAAGAAAACAAAGAGGCCAATGTGGATAGGGCCCAAGTTTGAATATTCCCAGAAACTTTCTCTTCTTCCTGTGACTCCTGCCTAACTTTTCGAGAACTCCAACTTAGAATTCATTTGTCTCTCAGTGCACTCTACTCTTTGTGTTCCTTATTGCTTTTAATGGTCACCATCAATTAGAACTTTCTTATCTTCATCCTGGTCTGTTTTCTGCATGTGAATTTTGGATTTCTTTAAAAAGATATCTTTATGGGATTAGAGAGATGAATCAATGGTAACAAGCACTTTTGCACCACAAGAATAGATCTGGTTTCTTGATTTCATATCCACTGGCCAGTAATCACCTTTAATGGCAGCTCCAGAGGACCTGACAACTCATGTCTCTGTGCTCACCTGTACTCAAAAGGACATGCCATATCCCCACCCACATAAGTAAAGATAATAAATCTTAAAATGTGAGACAGATTTCACTAAGTTTCATTATTCAAATGAAACCTGATTTTCTCTGATTTCTGAGTCTATTTCAATCAGTTTTCTGCGTTTCACCTTGTGTAACAAGGCCACATTTCTTTTAAATGTCCCTCTTTCCCCAACTTTTTGTTTCTCCTTCAGTGTTCACATCAGAGTTTCTACCTATGCTCTGTCCTTCTCCCCTACTTCCTAAACATCCATCTTTTGCTGCTATCTCTGCTCCTCCAAGTTCCATCTCCAATTCCTTATTCTACATGCAGACCAGAGAAGCTGTTCCTTTTAGCATGTATGATTTTAGGTGTACGTAGTGTTCACCACCTGAAATGAAACTTTCATCTTCATTTGATATTCCTTCCACTGTAGGCCATCTCTTCCAGCAAATTGTTAACTCACAGAATATCATGTCACACTTTTAAATTTTTAGAGCAAAACACATTTTATTGGCAAAGATACTGGGATTGTCAAAGACCCTTATGTAGCCAACACAGGAAAAAAAAAACAAAAAACTGTTTTTTCTTCCAGTCCTATACATTTACGTTTCTGTACTTTATGATTTTACAACTTCAAGAATCTTTGGCACCAGAGTATAGACATAGATATGGATGTCACCATGAAACTTGATAAAGTACACAGAAGGATTGGCTAGAATTTGGTAAACAACCTTTCTGAACTATTTGGAACCACCTTTTTTGGTGTACTGCACCCAGTTACCTATCAACACATCACTGTCATCTCCTGATCTCTCCTCAGCCAGAGGAGTGTCTGGAATGATGTGGAGGTTCCCTTTCTTGTAGTCATCCAGGAGCTGATAGAAGTAGAGAGCTGGATCCTTCTTGTAGGTAATGTAAAACAAATCCTTCATGATTGGAACCTGGGCTAGCACAACCCCCCTTCAGTTGTCCTCAGAGCCATCTTTACCCTTAAATTTGTGTTGTACTGCTCTGCCAACCAGGTCTCTGGTGAGGTGGGAATCCCTTACCTGAGGAAATCTTACTTTGGGAGGCAAAAACTTAAGGTTTAAAATCCTGTCATTATTGTAGAGCTCCTGTCCATAGACGCTGTCATTTCCATCATACTTCACCAAATAAAGAGAAGGGTTTGTTGGGAGTTGACCTAGCACTATGGTCTTCCATTGAGTGACAGGCTCATTACCTTCCTTCCAACCTTGAGAAATTCTGCAGCCAACAATATTCCTCAAGACGTTGGAAGAAGACATCCTCCTCCTCTTCTTCATGAGGGATGTCATGCTAAGACTCTTCAGAGGTATTGTCTTCTACATGGCTGTAGCCCTGGTGTGGTAGACCACACCAACCCTGGGCAGATGTCTTGTGGGTAACATTCTGTGTTCAAATATCATACTTGCCCATTGCCTTGGATTGAAGATATTGCCTGTTTACACCAGACACAATGCTGTTGCTACTGTCATATATATGAGTTACTGAAAGGCAATGAGTGTAGGATGGGACAGAATGCTGGAGAAATGCTCTTCTCTAATGGAATTTTTGAGTAGGTCAAGAAGGCTATGCTAAACATGTTTGGGCTTCTAAACTTAATTTGATCAAAATAAGAAGTTCATAATCCAGCTATGGTGGCGCAAGCATTTAAACTCAGCATTCAGAAGGCAGGATAAGGCAGATTTCTGACTTAGAGACCAGCCTGGTCTACAAAGTGAGTTCCAGGGCAGCCAGTGGTAGACAAAGGAACCATGTCTCCAAATCAGCAACAATATTAACAACTAAAACAAAAAAAAAACAACAAAAACAAAACAAAACAAACAAACAAACAAAACAAAAAAACAAAAATGAAAAACAAACAAAAAACAAAACAAACAATCAAATCAGAAGTTAATAGGAGGTGTTAGTGACCCAAGTCTTAAATCCTAGTACTCAAGAGGCAGAGGGAGGCAAACCTTAGTGAGATAAAGGCTAGTCTATTCTACAGAGTGATTCTCCTAACAGCCAACGCTACACACAAACACACTCAAAGTAAAATTAAACACCCATCCAAAGAAAAAACGAACAAACAAAACAACAACAACAACAACAACAAAACAAATAAATAAGGGAAACAAGGAAATTATCGAAGGGAAATTAACATGTAATTCTCCACAGCTCAGAATAACATACTCAGATGAATATGTCTTCAGCCCTGAGCTAATTTTCCTCTTCTGAGGAACATCTCCTTGCATGTCTATGTCAATGTGGAAGTTGGTATGCCTTTTACCCAAATGATCAAGGAGAGAACAGAATAAAGAAAATGAGCCAGAGTTGTTACCTACCCTCTCTTGTACCTGCAAGCTCTGAATTAGGTGGCAATATTCACAAATATCCCAGGGACACAGCACACCACTGGCCTTCTGTAATATGTCACCTGACCCAGCCTCAGGATTACTTGGTGATTATTTGCCACTGCAACTCTGGCCTCAACAAATCCAGGCAATATCAGCCATTTAGAACTAACATTTTCTAAAATACATACGGACAAAGAAGTGCTTTGACATTTTAATGGAATTGTGAAGGAGATATTGTTAGCAAGGATAATAAATTCAGGAGATCAACTAAACTGTATCAACCATGCCCCTGGCCCCAAACATGGGAGAATTTAGAATGTACAGTTACTCAGTGTGGGAGGGAAAACTTTCAGCTTTCTATAGCTATGAGGGTCCCATTCACTTCATAAATGTACTTACCCAAAGAAAATGTCTTATTCATCAAGATTCTGTCTTTTGATACAGACCAGGCAAAAAAAAACTTGAGGAACAACGTTGGGCTTCAGGAGCTGGCCTGCCTTTCATACACCACTGGGAAAATAGTGGACACACCTTCTAGGGATTCTAGTGCCTCCAAGTGGAATAGATGTGCAATCTATGGCCAGTGCTCTGTGACATCACCTAGTTCAGCTTGCATCATAGAACCCCACTCATGCTGGTTCCTTCCCTAATTACACCAGAGACATTAACCATCTAGGCTTTACGTTTTCATATGGCATTCTCGAAATACAAAATATAATCCCTACTGAAATGTCCTGATGACTTGAGTCACATTCTGCCCAAGTAATTCACACCTGTATTGTTTTTATCATTTTGGTGGTTGGGTTTCTGTTTATTCATTTGTTGATTGTTTGTTTTGTTTTTGTTTTTATTTTCCTCCTGTGAAAGCCTTCAGTTTCTGACTCACCAACATCCTTGGTGGTTATTTTCCCTGTTCCAACCTTTCCCTGGTTATCTTTAAACTGTTCTTAGTGTCAGAAATTGTGCCAGACTCTTTGAGGCAGCACATTGGATAGCACATCAAAATTCTGTTTATGAAAACCCAAAGTTAGAGCAATAAATATTTTATTCAAACAAAGCAGGAATTTTACAGGGTTAAGTACCTTGTATTGAAGTTATTTGCAACCGTGAATCATTGATTCTTTGCAAAATGAGAAGGCAATCTAGCTCTTGTTCCTGCTTACAAAGTTGTGATGAAGTTAAACCCAATATCAACCAGTCATGTTTTAAAGGCCTTTAAAATTTATTAGTATTTCTGGTTACAAGTAATTTAGTAGATTAAATGCAGTAAAACAGGGTGAAATAGATTTGATAATTTTACTTTTGAAATATGGGTAAACAAAATATTGAATGCTGGTAAGTATGGAATTTACTTACAAATTATCAGGCACTTTAATTTTTCATGCCATATAGATCGTAAGTTCTTCCAGAAAAATTAATTTCAGGCCCTTACACGGTAACCATCACACTTTGTATATTTTTTTCATAGATGTTGACACTACCCATAGTGGGCTAGACCCTTCAACATCAGCCATCCAAAAAAGAACATTCCTTACTGGTGTGGCAACTGACCAATGTGATGGAGGCAGTTCTTTATCTGCGGTTCTATATTCCCAGGTTGAGTTAACTAAAAAAAAAAAAATGCAAGAAGGACCATTTCACATCCATATCATAAACGTTGATTGCCTTACTGTGTGCAATAAACATGCGATAGATTAATACTAGATGTCAACCACTGGATGGATGGCTTAAAACATGAGAGAGAGAGAGAGAGAGACAGAGAGAGAGAAAGAGGAGAGAGAGAGAGAGAGAGAGAAAGAGAGAGAGAGAGAGAAAGAAAGAAAGAAAGAAAGAAAGAAAGAAAGAAAGAAAGAAAGAAAGAAAGAAAGAAAGAAAGAAAGAAAGAAAGAAAGAATGAGAGAGAGTTTTTGATATGTCATAGGGTGTTTGATATTTCAAGCCCAGTGCCAAATCACTTTTAATGAAAACACAAATCCTAATTCTTTCTAAACATCCCACCACCTGGAAAAATAACTCCTTTGAATATTTGATCTTCTGTGAGCCACAATTATTCAAACTAATAAAGTATGTAAAAGAAATTGAAATCAAGTAATAATTGTCCATGCCACTTCTTGGAATATTTTATATCATTACTTTTCTTTTCTTAGAGGTTAGGGTTATTTGCATAACAAGAGACTAATCAGTCATCATTGTCACATCAGCCAAAGGCATCCTAACCCTGCCACATTTCTACTTGATTAATCACATTGGCATTACTTATTTGTATGGAAACATATCCCTTCATCCTGATTTAGTTAAAAGCGTGGGAACTGTTGATGTGCAATTAATTTTGTTCATAATGGGACAAAACAGAAGCCTACAGGATTGTTCCTGGGAGCTGAAGATTTCCCTTCCATTTAGTAAAATGTTATAAATATTATTTTAACACAAGCCTAAATTCGTGAAAAAGCTTTTTTTTCATATTTTAATTATTTACAGGTCGTTCTCTGCCATATAAAGGAAGGTAGAGAAGGAAAGCTGTTTTGGAATCACTGACACACACACTTAACTGAGGTCTCTTTGCATAGTAACAAGATATACCCATCCGCTATATCTGGGGAGTTTGCTTCAGGAACTCTAATGATATAAAGTCCTCAGGACTCTAGGCTAAGATAACAGAACACTGCTTATAAGCTATGCAAGATAAGCTCTTGTATATTTTATTTATATTCATGTGTGTCTGCACACAGATCTGTACAGGTAAGTTCAAAGGTAGCGAAGGGTATAGTGTGATTTGCTCCTTCACTCCCTAATTTATCCCCTTTCTACAGGGTTTCTTGCTGAGCTAATATTGAGGCTGGCTTTCAGGAAGCCACAGTCATCTTCCTGTCTCTTCCCCTCCCAAAATCCTAAGCACTGGTGTTGTAAGTAAATAAACACAGGCATGAATTTGCCCCTTTGCCATCACCTCTGATCCTTCTTTATTTTAAATAATCTCTGGATTACTTTTGCCCTTAATGTAATGAAACTGCTACACAAGGGTTTGTTATTTAGGAAATGGAAATATAAGTCGTCTGTATATGTTCAGTACAGACATTATATATTAAGAACTACATTCATTAATAACTTGAGAAATTCATACAATGTATTTTGATGGAATTTATTTTTCAGTTCTCTTAATAACTACTCCCAGACCAAAACCAGATCCATTCCCACCTTAATCCTCCTCCCAACTTCATGTCTCCTTTTCTCCCCTTTGATACAACCCATTCAAATCAATTGTGTTGCCCATAAACTCTTGGACATGGAGCTACCAGTAGTGCCTGGCCAACCTATAACCTTCAAAGGGCATACCTTTGATGTAAACTGACTCTCCATCTTTCATTAACTGTCCATACCTTCTCAGATGGGGATGATGGATAGTGAGAACCTACCACTCATTGATGGAAGGCAGACTGGCCTGATTTTGTGCAGATAGAGACATACAGTTTCTCAATGACCTCTCTGCCTTACAAGATTTCCACTATCTCTTCATTGAGGGATCCTAAGACTCAGCTCCTCTACTTCTTGCCTCGTTCTGTGAGTATGTGTGTGTGTACAAGTGTGTCTATATTATAGATGTCTCATTTTACATCCAAGTCAACGCATAGTGGGGTTTGCAATCAACTGCTGGCACTATTTCACACTAGGCAATATGCTGTGATGCAGATGGTGGGACTAAATACCACACTGAAACTGGAGATGGCTAGAAATCATCACAGTTGGTTGTAGTATAGGTGAAATTTACACTTTTGACCTAAACTTCTGGGTCCACCCTATGGCTTTAAGATGGAGGGATGTGGGATCAAGAACATTAACTTGCATTGCATTTTCCTTCTTCTTGAACTCATATTTTAAAATACCTCATGGAGGTGATGATTCTGTTGGCCTGGACGTTTTGCTTTTGTAACTGCTATACAGAGATATCCTTAAAGAGACAGATAGATCCTATCACTTTTTGTAACATAAAGAATTGTGTGGTGAAATGGGTTTGCAATGTCAGTCGTGGGTTTTGATGAAGGTTTTGGCCCCAAGTACAATGTTCAAAGATAGAACACTATACACAATCTGAAAAGTGATTGGACCCTGAGGGGTTTAATCAATGAGTTAATTGATTGATGGGTGTGCATTGAAGGGGTGAGAAACTTGTAAAGGAACTTGGTCATTTGGGACATGTCTTGGAAGTTATTTATTGTCTTTGGTCGCTTCCTGTGTTGATGCTTACTGGGTAATAATAAGTTGGACAACTGTTCTCCTTCATGCCCCTTTCATACTCTTGTGACTATGGACCTGTTTTCCTTGTTGCTAGGCATATCGGAACAGTGATGAAACTTATTTACATGAATGTGTCTCACTAGTGATACTGACTTTTCTGGTCCATTGTAACCATGCCTTAATTCTTTAACCTTTTTTCTAGAAGAATCATGCTAACATTACACCGAAAGTTACTAAGTAGTTGTACCTGGAAGATTCTGCCAGTGTATCTGTTGTCTTAGTAATAAAGAACTTTGATTCTTCCCACACTGTTTTTTCCGCTGTATTCACTACTGTATTTTAATAGATTGCAATATCATATGAAGTAGCAGAAAATGAGGGGAAAATGGAAGGGAGATAAAAATGTGTTAGAATCATTAAATTACACACTTAAAAATAAAGAAATCAATGTATTTTTTATTATAGAAAGGATACTACAAAAAAAGCTGCTGAAAAGGTTTGACCAACTCATGGGAGATGGTATTTGTCATACCTCCTGTGATGTAGCTGTAAATAGTAGTGGGTTTATTACAGATAAATCAGACACCAATATAAGCATGAAGGGATAATACTCAGTTGCCTCAGGAGAAAGAAATCAAGTAAAATTCATTAGATTTCTTTATGAGGAGTTTTTTTGTCATAGCTTTGGTGGCATAAAATTGGACAGATTGGCAAGTCTCCCAGTAAGTGTAACACACAGTAGAATTTCGGGGTTGTGAGGCTATAGGAAATATTCAGCTCATGTCACCTATTATTGAGTATCCTTGCTGATGGAGGTAGTCACCCTTCACTTATGCCATACATGAAAGTGTGTCTATGCAGGGGCAGAATGCAATAGATGGTGTTGAGTAAAGTTTTTGTAGGTTATGGTGTAAGTTAAACATTACTGTGATGGGATATTATTTTTTTTTTCAATTTTGACAATCCACAGTTACCTGAGAAGAGAGAACAATTGAAGATCAGTCTCTATTCACTTACTTGTTCATTAGGTAAGTCTATGGGATATTCTCTTGGGTAATGATTGATGTGGGAAGGCCCATCACTGTGGCTAAGCTCATCAGTAGTCCTTAATAAATGGGAGCCTTTTAGGCTGTATTTTAAAAAAATAGCTGAACGAGCCATGGGAAAAGTGGTGGTTTGAATAATAAAGTCACCTATAGACACATATATATGAATATTTAGTCACCAGAAAGTGGCAGTGAGTTTAAATTTAGAAGGAATAAGAGAAGGTGTGGCTTCATTGGAGAAAGTGGGCGTATCAACAAGGATGGGTATGAGTTTTCAAGAAGCCAATGCAATGGCAGAATCTATCTCTTTGCCTAAGGATCAATAGTTCTCTATTGCTCCAGTGATGGGGTCCCTCTCGTGATGATTGTCCAATCATCTGAAAATGTAAGCAAGCCTCCAGTTAAATGCCCTGTTTTCTTCTTTTTCTTTTTTTTCCCATTTTTTATTAGGTATTTAGCTCATTTACATTTCCAATGCTATACCAAAAGTCTCCCATACCCACCCACCCCCACTCCCCTACCCGCCCACTCCCCCTTTTTGGCCCTGGCATTCCCCTGTACTGGGGCATATAAAGTTTGCTTGTCCAATGGGCCTCTCTTTCCAGTGATGGCCGACTAGGCCATCTTTTGATACATATGCAGCTAGAATCAAGAGCTCTGGTGTACTGGTTAGTTCATAATGTTGTTTCACCTATAGGGTTTCAGATCCCTTTAGCTCCCTGGGTACTTTATCTAGCTCCTCCATTGGGAGCACTGTGATCCATCCATTAGCTGACTGTGAGCATCCACTTCTGTGTTTGCTAGGCTCCACATAGTCTCACAAGAGACAGCTACATCTGGGTCCTTTCGATAAAATCTTGCTAGTGTATGCAATGGTTTCAGCTTTTGGATGCTGATTATGGGGTAGATCCCTGAATATGGCAGTCTCTACATGGTCCATCCTTTCATCTCAGCTCCAAACTTTGTCTCTGCAACTCCTTCCATGGGTGTTTTGTTCCCACTTCTAAGGAGAGGCATAGTGTCCACACTTCAGTCTTCATTTTTCTTGAGTTTCATGTGTTTAGGAAATTGTATCTTATATCTTGGGTATCCTAGGTTTTGGGCTAATATCCACTTATCAGTGAGTACATATTGTGTGAGTTCCTTTGTGAATGTGTTACCTCACTCAGGATGATGCCCTCTAGGTCCATCCATTTGGCTAGGAATTTCATAAATTCGTTCTTTTTAATAGCTGAGTAATACTCCATTGTGTAGATGTACCACATTTTCTGTATCCATTCCTCTGTTGAGGGGTATCTGAATTCTTTCCAGCTTCTGACTATTATAAATAAGGCGGCGATGAACATAGTGGAGCATGAGTCCTTCTTAGCAGTTGGGACATCTTCTGGATATATGCCCAGGAGAGGTATTGCTGGATCCTCCGGTAGTACTATGACCAATTTTCTGAGGAACCACCAGACTGATTTCCAGAGTGGTTGTACAAGCCTGCAATCCCACCAACAATGGAGGAGTGTTCCTCTTTCTCCACATCCATGCCAGCATCTGCTGTCACCTGAATTTTTGATCTTAGCCATTCTGACTGGTGTGAGGTGGAATCTCAGGGTTGTTTTGATTTGCATTTCCCTGATGATTAAGGATGTTGAACATTTTTTCAGGTGCTTCTCTGCCATTCGGTATTCCTCAGGTGAGAATTCTTTGTTCAGTTCTGAGCCCCATTTTTTAATGGGGTTATTTGATTTTCTGAAGTCCACCTTCTTGAGTTCTTTATATATGTAGGATATTAGTCCCCTATCTGATTTAGGATAGGTAAAGATCCTTTCCCAATCTGTTGGTGGTCTTTTTGTCTTATTGACGGTGCCTTTTGCCTTGCAGAAACTTTGGAGTTTCACTAGGTCCCGTTTGTCAATTTTCGATCTTACAGCACAAGCCATTGCTGTTCCGTTCAGGAATTTATCCCCTGTGCCCATATCTTCAAGGCTTTTCCCCACTTTCTCCTCTATAAGTTTCAGTGTCTCTGGTTTTATGTGAAGTTCCTTGATCCACTTAGATTTGACCTTACTACAAGGAGATATGTATGGATCGATTCACATTCTTCTACATGATAACAACCAGTTGTGCCAGCACCAATTGTTGAAAATGCTGTCTTTCTTCCACTGGATGGTTTTAGCTCTCTTGTCGAAGATCAAGTGACCATAGGTGTGTGGGTTCATTTCTGGGTCTTCAATTCTGTTCCATTGGTCTACTTGTCTGTCTCTATACCAGTATCATGCAGTTTTTATCACAAATGCTCTGTAGCTTTAGATCAGGCATGGTGATTCCACCAGAGGTTCTTTTATCCTTGAGAAGAGTTTTTGTTATCCTAGGTTTTTTGTTATTCCAGATGAATTTCCAAATTGCTCCTTCTAATTCGTTGAAGAATTGAGTTGGAATTTTGATGGGGATTGCATTGAATCTGTAGATTGATTTTGGCAAGATAGCCATTTTTACAATGTTGATCATGCCAATCCATGAGCATGGCAGATCTTTCCATCTTCTGAGATCTTCTTTAATTTCTTTCTACGGAGACTTGAAGTTTTTATCGCACAGATCTTTCACTTCTTTAGTTAGAGTCACGCCGAGATATTTATTAATATTTGTGACTATTGAGAAGGGTTTTGTTTCCCTAATTTCTTTCTCATCCTGTTTATTACATAGTACTTGAAGAATGAGCCAGAGCAATTCGACAACAAAAGGAGATCAAGTGGATATAAATTGGAAAAGAGGAAGTAAAAATATCACTTTTTGCAGATGATATGATAGTATATATAAGTGACCCTAAAAATTCCTCCAGAGAACACCAAAACCTGATAAACAGCTTTGGTGAAGTAGCTGGATATAAAATTAACTCAAACAAGTCAATGGCCTTTCTCTACACAAAGAATGCCTTGTTTTCTAATAGTTGCCGTCACCATATGTGTCTCTTCATAGCAATAGAACAGTGGCTAAGACAGTGGCAAGCCAATAAGCAGTGTTTGCTGTTACTGACTCAACTTTCTGTTTTGTCTTCCTCAGTGACAATCTGTATTCTTTTTATTTCCAAGTTATTTTTTATTGTAGTATTCTACATGGTGAGAAAGAAGAAAACTAGAACAATTACATCTCAGGTACGTACATGAGTATAGCTTATCTCTAAGTAAAAATAAAATGTCTACACATTGACATTGGCACTGTTAGACATTTTTTCCCTAAGAATACCTTACTGTTTTTTATTGTTGTAAGGATTCACCATGTCAAAGAGCAAATTCCATAGCAAAGGTTTTATTCAGCTTATACTTCCACATTGCTGTTTATCACCAAAGAAGTTGGGACAGAAACTGAAACAACACAGGATCCTGGAATCAGAGGCTCATTCATAGGCTATGGAGTGGTGATGCTTATTGTCTTGCTCCTCTAATCTTGGTTAGCTTGCTTTCTTAAAGAATCCAGGACTACCACCACAAGGATGTCAACACCCACAATGGAGTGGGTGCTCTCCCATCAATTAAGAAAATTCCTAACAGCTGGATCTTATGGAGGCATCTTCTCAACTGAGGCTCCTTCTCTTTGAAGACTCTAGATCTTGTCAAGTTGCTATGAAACCAGTGTGGCATTCTAAATATAGTTGGCCTATGAGGAGGTATGTCCTTGTAGGAATAGGTCTGGCCTTGCTGGAGGAAGCATATCACTCTGGGGCTTTAAAGCTCTACCAGTGTGGAAGAGACCCTACCTGTATGCAAAATACATAGTTTTTCCTCGAAGCATTTGGATGAAGGTGCATAATTCTAAACTTCCTCTCCACCACCATGTCTGCCTAGACAGTGCCATATTTTCTGCCTTGATGATCATGGAGTGAACCTCTGAACGTGTAATGAAATGTAGAAAAGCCCTAATGAAATGAGTCTCTTATGAGTGGCCTTGGTCATGGTGTCTTTTCACAGCAACTAATCTCTAACTAATAGAATCAGTTACTGCAGAAACTCACAGATATTAAAATAAATCAACAATCGAGATTATTATCAAGTGCTAAAGCATGCAAACTTATTCTAGAGAGAAAAACTGTTATGAATGAGTCTATGGCATGACTCTCTCAAAAAAGAAAAAGAAAAAAAAGTAAGAAGGACCATTTCACACTCATATCATCAATATTGATTGCCTCACTGTGTGAAATAGACAAGAAATGGATTAACATTAGATGTCAACCACTGGATGAATGGCTTAAAACGAGAGCGAGACAGGAGAGAGAGAGGGTGAGAGAGAGAGAGAGTGAGAGAGAGAGAGAGGGTGATAGAGAGAGAAAGAGAGAGAAAGAGAGAGAGAGAAAGAGAGAGAATGAGGAGAGAGGAAAATGAGATGAAAGAATGAGAAAGAGAGAGAAAGAATGAGAGAGAGATAGCCTGATGGGTTTTTGATACTTCAAGCCTCAGTGGCCAATATCCTCAGAAAATACAAGCTGATAAGGAATTAGTTGAAGAACAATACCTTTTGGGTCATTTTCAAACTTCTGTATCTCCATGGAATACCCCATTTTTTTTTATCAGAAAGATGCATTTTAAATTAAAAGTACCTTCCTTGAAATTTTGATCTTATTTTTGGTACAAAGGACTCATAATCTAATTTTTTAAAAGAATCATATTTCCAAGTGGTGGTGGCAAACACCTTTAATCCCAGCACTCGAAAAGCAGAGACAGGTGAATTTCTAAGTTCGAGGCCAACCTGGTCTACAGGGAGATTTCCAGAACAACCATGGCTACACAGAGAAACACTGTCTTGAAAACTCAAAGAGAGAGAGAGAGAGAGAGAGAGAGAGAGGGAGAGAGAGAGAGAGAGAGAGAGAGAGAGAGAGAGAGAGAGAGAGAGAGAGAGAGAGAGAGTTTCTATACAGAGAACAAATATGAAAGGTTTTCAAACTGACTTTCATTTTCCAAGTATGGTATGAACCCTAGAGTTAGTAACAAAGAACACAGAACACAACACATAGCAGACAAAAGTACAAAGCACACTCAAATAGAAAGAAAGGCATCAAAATAGTGAATGTGAGTACCTTTTTAATGGAGCACAAACACTCTCCCATTCTCCATGAGAACCCAATAAAATCCCTGTTGTCTCCAAAGACTTTGAGTAGGAATTCATCCAGTATCCTTTCTCTTCTATTTGGTTAGAGCTGACTCAAACCTGCAAGGTCCAGGACAGAAAAAATAGACTCCCTCATCCAATTTGGTATGTGTGTTTCCAGGTAGTGTTACAGATCCTCACATGCTTAGACCACTAAAATAGAGCACATCTATTCTACCACAGTTACAGAAGGCAACATTGTAAAAATCAAGGGGCTGGCTAGTTTTCCTATTTGCTGGCACTGTGGTTGGCAACCTGTAGGTTGCTAGTCCTTGTGACAAATTTCACAGGAGTTGTCCTAGACTATCTGTATGTCAGAAATGTATGTTATAATTCATATCAGTAGGACATTTCAGTTATGAAGCAGCAAAAAATATTTTTACGGTTGGGGCACCACACAGCATAAGGAAGTATATATATGAAGGAACCGCAGTATTAAAAAGGTGGAGAACCACTCTCTGGAACTTTGAAAACTGAAGCATGGTGTGCCTCCCAGACTGTCTTTGACATGAGTCTGAGATATACTTCTGACTCTGATCTTCTTGTTACCTTTTGTTTCTTGTGATCATATGGGGTTAACCTAGAAAGTATATTCAAATGCCCTATGTGAGAGCATGTTCAGAATTCATTTTGTGAAGCAATGTGCTCTAGTATATTTAGGACAGAGCTGTCTTTGGGACCAGTCCTCTTCTGTATGCCTGTGTGTCATTCATTTTCTCTTTATTTGTTTATTGTTTTTTGTTTTTTTCGAGGCAGGGATTCTCTGTTTAGCCCTGGTTGTCATGGAATTCAATCTGGAGTTCAGGCTGGCCTTGAACTCATAAATTTGCCTGCCCCTGCCTCTGCCTACCAAGAGCAGGGATAAAAGGTATGCACCACTACACTGTCTTCTTTTATTTATCATTCTGCTATTAACTTATTGTGTCTAGGTGGTTGTTTTCAATCTATTTTGTTTTATTTTATTTTATTTTATGAGGCATTTTCTTTATTTTCATTTCAAATGTTATCCCCTTCCCTGGTTTCCCCTCTGAAAACCCACTATGCCATCCCTCCTCTCAGTAATCAACAAAATACCCACTCCTACTTCCTAGTCCTGACATTCCCTTACACTGGGGTATAGAGCCTTCTCCTGAACAGGAGCTTCACCTCTCACTGGTGTCCAAATAGGCCATTCTCTGCTACATATGAAGCTGCAGCCATGGGCCCCGCCCTATGTGCTCTTTGGTTGGTCTTTTTTTAATTGTATATTTTCTTTATATACATTTCAAATGATGTCCGTTTTCAGTTTCCCACCCTTCCAGAAACCCTCTATCCCATCCCCTCCCCACTGCTTTAATGAGGGTCTTCCTCCATCTGGATACCCATTCCCACATCGCATTGTGGTGGCTAGCAAGGTTACCTCTCTGTCTCCTCATCATTCTACAGCATATTGGTGATCCTGTGGATGATGGGGAAAAGAACACTGGATTCTGACCATTGCAGAGTACCATCCAGTACATCAATCTCAAGCCACACGTGGGTACATCTTCCTCAAAAGTATCTTGTCCTGTTCATAGCAGCTAGTTGGCTATTTTGTGTACCTGGGCCAAGATTGAGGTGTCTGCTACCTGCACAAGCACTTCCCAATACACTTTGGGGATCATCTGTGCCAGGAAGTCAGGGTTGAACTCCACAGGGTTTTTGAGGATTTAAGTGGCCTGCAGGCTCAGACAGAACACTTGCATGCCCACACCCCGCACATGTGAGTTTAGCAGGTTGTAGATTAGCAGTTTCACACTGTCACATTGGACTTCTTGACAGGACTTATTTTTTTCATCATTAATTTAGTTATCTATTTACAATTTAAATGATAACTTCCTTCACAGTTTCCCATCAACAAATCCCCATTCCAATCCCCCTCTCCTCCCTTCTCTTTTGAAAAAGATTAGTTTGTGTTATTCTTCCACATCACACTCCATAACTGAGTGAAATCAGGGCAGGAACCCATGTAGGATTATAGGCAGGGTACATGGAGCAAGGCTGCTTATTGGCTTGTTTCTCAACACAGTTTTCTCAGCTTTTCTACTTACAAAATTTAAAAATGCCTTTTAACTTTTATTTTAATAACATATATGTATATATAAAAATGTTTTGTTTGCGTGAATGTCTGTGGGCCTTTTTTGTCCAGGGTTCACAGAGTCCATAAGAGCGAGCTTGGTCCCTTGATATTGGAGCTTCATGAGGCTGTGAGCTGCCACCTGAGTTCTGTGATTCAAATCCTAACCTTCTAAGAGAGCAGCCAGTTCTCTTAAACACTGACTCATTTTTCAAACACTACCCTCAGGTTGCTTTCTTATATATTTTATCACCATCTTTGCAGAGATAGCACCACTCACTGAGTAATGGATCCTCTCCCATCAACTGTTAATCAGCTGTCTCATGTGAGACTATGCCAGGGCCTAGCAAACACAGACGTGGATACTCACAGTCAGCTATTATATGGTTCACAGGGTTCCCAATGGAGGAGATAGAGAAAGTACACAAGAAGCTAAAGGAATCTGCAACCCTACAGATGGAACCACATTATTAACTTATCAGTACCCCGGAGCTCTGGACTCTAGCTACATTTGTATCAAAAGATGACCTAGTCAGCCATCACTGGAAAGAGAGGCCCATTGGACAACCAAACTTTATATGCCCCAGTACAGGGCAATGCTAGAGCCAAAAAATAAATGGGAATTGGTGGGTAGGGAAGTGGGGAGGAGGGTATGGGGAACCTTTGGTGTAGCATTGGAAATGTAATTGAGGAAAACACGTAATAAAAATATTTTTTAAAAAAGAAGGACTGAAGTATCTAAAAAAAAGGGGGGGGGAAATATCCAACAGTCAAATCAGACCCAGAACGACACAAATTGCATGTTTTCACCTATGTATGGAGTTAGCTTGTAAGGTTTATATATGTTTGTTTTTCATTTAGGGTAACAGAGATGAGCTATCTAGTAAGGAACCATAAAGAAGGAGGAGTTCTTCCAAGGAAGGGGAAGTAGAATATAGTGGTATAAAGGAATGAAGAAGACACTAAAATAGGAGGGTTAAATGTGGAGGGAAATATCAGGCCAAGCATCTGAGACTAGAAAGGTCATAAAACACTAAGTGAAAATCTGCCATCATAAATTTTGTTAAATAACCACAGCAGTAAAATGACTTCTCATGAATCCTAATGGCTCCACCCATATGTTAGTATATATGCCTCAGCCTTCATCAGAGGTGAGTTTCCTACAAAACTGGTAATAATCACAGAAAGACACAACTGGACAATGCACAGAGAGTGAGAGACTCAGAGAATTAAAGATTAAAGAGGATGCCTTTATCGAGCTCTCTCCTTCAAGAATCAGGAATCTATGCAAAGAAAAGTCAGAAAAATAATCCTGACCAGAGGTAGAGATAATGGATAGTATCAATGAATTGTATCATGGGTATTCCATGTTTTTTTTTGCCTAATATACACTTAAGAATGAGTGCATATTATGTGTGTTCTTGTTTTTGGGTGATGTTCTATAAGTATCTGTTAAATTCATTCGGCCCATAACTTCTGTTAGTTTCACTGTGTCTCTGAGTTCGATGGTAGGAGGATAAACAGGGAGATGGATACTTTCAGGTCACATAAGATGGAAAATTTAAAGAAAATTTTCTAAGAAAACAAATAAACATGGCTATAGCCTCATCTAATGTAGACAGATCCAATTTGAGGTTCCCTCTTCCCAGGTGACTTTAGCTTCATGTCAAGAAGGCAAACACTTACTAGCACACACAGGTTAACATAAAAGCATTTACAGCCATGTATAAAAACATCACACCAATGAACTAAGATATTATGTGGACGTTCCATGGCATAAACTTCAGAAAGACATAATTTTTTTACAGTTTATCTCAGCTTTAAAGTGTAAATCCTCAAAGGAGGGCCATGGTCCAGTGCTGTTCTCAATAGACAGCTCCTGATTTTCTAGACTCACCTCTTATATTAATCTGTGAAGTCACCTCACAATCTCACATTTCTTCTGCACAGCATTAGAGATGCCAATTAAAACTAGACTTTGGAAGTATATTAATAAGTTGGCCTTATCTTCATATTCCCTGCCCTTAATCATGGGAAACTTGCCCAGACTAGATGTCTCAGCCATTCTCACCGACAGTTTTCCTGGTAAATAGGTGGTTGAGAGAAAGAAATTATTTTAAGACCCAACCAGTTTAGTTTATCAGGATATTTGAAATGAAGCTGACATCATTTGGCACAAAAAATAAAGAGAGTCTCCTGTTTTGTGGAGAACTGAGAGAGAATTAGGGACTGGGGCCGGAGGGTAAGTGACTATCCTTAAGGAGAGTCAGTCCAGACCTAGAGGCTGGGTCTGACAGCATGCAGAGGAGTGCAGTTCAATTCCCTGCAGCTTCCTGGAAGGAGCACTGTTTCTCTTCAAATTGTGACAGGGATGGCACCCACAAGGGGGCAGAATGCAGTGGTTTTCTAGACTTCTTTTGAGCCATCATGGTACTGATTACCACTCTTTCACTTGCTATTACAGATGAGCAAACTCAATAGGGTGACAAGTATGATCTGCTGACTTCAGAATCTCTAATTGCAAAACCCTTACAGGGCATGCCATTTTCCCTCCATGCTTGGAATAAAAAGAAAGGATTGGGCTCACAGGACTAAGCATCCTCTGACTAGCTTTTAGAGAAGAGGCTGCACTGAAGTCCAAAATTGAGACTTTGGTGTTTACTGAGAGTTTAAAAGCTAAGAACCTGTAACATTTGCTCTGTGGTACTGAAAAATATTGTTCTGAAAAGTGTATGAGAACATAAAGATGAACATGTAGCTTAAGGAGCACCATTACTCTGATAGAACATCAGGCACCTGACATTCATTTAATACATTGAAATAACCACCAAATCCCAAAAAAAAACCCTCCTCAAGTGTACATTACAAGTTTCTGCTCCGGCTTAAGATACAAGTCTTCAAGAAAACCCAATATGGCACTAGTCAGAAAAAGAAGTCATTTATTGATCAAGTTGCCTTATTAACAAAAAATATCAGCAATGGGTTGACGTTGCTTAGCACCTACATAAATTTGGAATAAATGGAAATAAAATTTCAGTAACAGATCAGGAGTACAATAAAAACATTATAATGTTACAGTAATATGGAGAGAAATAACTAGTGTTAAAGAATTCAAATCCCTGTCTAAGCTAGAGATGTGACTCGATGGTAGTGTTTGATTTGCATACATGCTAAACCCACCACCAGAAAAGAAAAACAAAACAGACACCAAAAAAAGAAGATACTCACAATTCAGTTTATCTGTTTGTTGTGAGTAAATCCACAGCAAATATGAATGGTTAACAACACAGGAAGGTATTATGCAAAGGAAGTCACACACACTCACCCTCATGCACACACACACACACACACAAGGAAAAAGAACACAGAAGAAAAAAGAACAGTCCAGTCAGGAAGCTATTGAAGAGAGTCCTTTAAAACTTATGATAAAGAAGATAAAGTGTATTTCTTCACAATTGGTGGTTTCTGGTGGACAGTAATTAAGGGTTCATTTTTATAGTTGGTGTTTGATATTTTCTAGGATCTTCTTTTTATAACCCCTAACGCTAGATAGGACAAAAATAAGGGTATATTAGAGAGAGGAATTAGAAAATCTCTGAATTTAATTTCTTTCCTTGTTCTTCTCCTTTAATTATGGCTACTAACAAACCACAACCAACTTGTGTAAACAACCACCAACCACCAGACTAAAAGTACAAGTTTTGACAATAAATCTTGTGCAAAGTTAATGCAGCAGGAGTTCTTCACTAATGGATGTTGTGAGTATGTAAATATAGTATTCCACCAAAGACTTACTAACTCTGATTTCTATACTTCTTGAAGTCAGCTGTTTACTATTTTAATATTAGTCATACCTGTTCTATGCAGTGCCATGTGTGTTGATGAAAATAATTTTCATCTCGGGAACACAAATGAAATGCAAATATTGTGTGTAAATCTCTGTTAGTGTTGCTTCATGAACATGATTTATCCATGGAGTTACAGTACTAATGGTCTGTGCATGCAGTATACTGTGTCTGTGATGATAAAGAGTCTCACCGGCGAGAACACACACACACAGGACACACTCAGATCCTTCTGCAGCATAGCTTTAATCCATCTCAAGAGAAAGATGATTAGCTTTTGGGCGAGGAGGCTTAGAACACAGGAAACTCAGTCCTTAAATAGACCACAAGAAGTGTTAGAGACATATTTCACCCTAAGGGCTGCTCACTATCAGCCCATATGACGCCACAGAACAGGAAGGGCACAAAGAATGGAAAAATACCCCAGCACATACACAGACTATTTCTTTACCAGTTAGAACAAAGGATGTCAGCGCCATCTTGTAATGGAGATTGAAAGGGCAGCTATCACAGTATACATTCAGTGTACATAGCTAGATATTCCTATTTAGTATTTTATGATATACTATATATAACATACAATGTATACTTAGAAGATGAATCCAGTACAGGATTAGGATTTTTAAAAAGTTGTGTGAGAGCTTTGTGATAATATATATATATATATATTTATATATATATATTATATATATATATATCTATATATATATAATATATATCTATATATAATAATATATATTATTATATATTTATATATATATATTTATATATCTTAATAGACTTGGCTGAGTTTCTGGAGCCATTTATGTGTTATTTTCCAATGAATCATAATTTCCTTTTATTCTGTGACTGGGAGAGACAGACTTATTATAAGAAAGAAAACCATTAGCCTGGGATCTCTCCTATTATAAGTATTCCTTGGGTCTGGGTGGCCAATTAGACAGAAACCATGTCTTGGTATACTGGTTGTAATCTGAGAAATTTGTTGCAACCAATCACCCCATCTCTGAGGACACTTGAGTAAATGTAACTTCCTAAAAGGTCTAAAAATTAGAAAGACACACACTAGGTACATGCACACCACACATTCTGACTCTGTCTCTGATTCTGAATCTCCCTTTGACTGTCCCTGTGACTCTGCCTGTCCTTCCTTTTCTCCTTCTTCATTCTCTATCTCAGCCTGTTTCTCAACCTCTGCATCTGTGTCTGCCTGTGTTTCTTCCTTTTCCTCTTCTTTTGCTTGTGCAGCTGCCTATTCATTAGTGCTGAGATATCATGCAGAATAATGTAGTTTTAGAACTGATCTACTGTGGAATTTGTTTTACATCAACACTAGGTGCCTGTCTACCTACTACTAAAACCATTTAATTGATTTTCAATCTTCAATATAATCAGAGATGTATCCAAATTCATAGGGCAACAATTGCTATGTAACTGTCTGATGCTCATCGGTCACTCCACTGTTTTGAACAAAGAGTTTTTTAGTCAGAAGTTTAAGCACAGGCAGATAACATTATTGCAAGCATACAGTCCTGTCTTGATTTCAATGAGATAAAAATTGGGACCCAAAACTACCAAATGATGTAATGGATTCTATCTGTTTTCAACTTTCAGGTTTTAAACTGTGTTATCTATAGAAGTCTGGACAACACCTTAATCAGAGCTGGTAAGTGGAGACAGGAACTGAAGCAAAGACTATGGAAGAACTCTGGCTTACTCTCCTCCAGGTCATTGGGATGTGGGGTCCTAGGTGGTGTAAAACAGAAAAGAATGAAAAAATAAGTATCAAATATATCAAAATTTTTTACCTACATCCACATTTTGAGGTCCTCTCCTAATAGTATGTGTGATCATTTGGAAATCAAGTTTTATATGGCAATTGGTAAACTGTAGAATTTTCATTATTTCTATTTTATGAATATTTTACCTGAAGGGGTGTGTCTGCTGCCTGTGCACTAAACTGGACCGTGTAGAGATCAGAAGTTAGATAGTATCAGATCCCCTGAAACAGCACTTACCTGTGGCTGTGACAAACAAGATGGGCCCTGGTAATTGAATCCTGTAACCTGTGCACAGGGGCCAATGATCTTATACTCTAAGCCATGTACCACCTCCCCATTTTCTCATGAGCGAAAAATGGTGTAGGAACACAATCTTTCTCAAAAGGTCCAAATTCATCTAAGAGTAAATTAATTCTTATAAGTCTTTCTTAAAAAATCACCACCACTACAACAAGAAAAAAATAGATAAAGAGAGAGAAATCTGAATAGGATGTTTGTGATCTGTGGTGAATTCTAACCAAGAGTAAGCTAATACACTATATAAAGCTGTACTGAGAAGCCTTAAGAAGGCAGGTATCTCACTCTGACCAGGGCTAAGGTTGTTTCGACTGTATTGGCTTTATTCTTCTGGAGATTCTTGTCAGGAATGGCGTCCTTTTACCAGACCACAACAGGAAACCTTCCATATGTCTCCTTTGGTGTCTGGGCATAGGATATGTGAGATGCATCAAGACTGATTAAAGGTCATGTTCCCTAGATGTGAAACTGTTTCCAGGAATACGATGGTATACACAAGGTCAACTCCAGAATACATAGCATCAGGTCTTTCTTGGCCAATTCAAAATTGGAGCCAAAATCTCAAGAGACAATGTATATGTTGACAGACTTGCTGCTATCACACAGGTCGTGGCTTCAATTTCCAGCAATTACATTGTGACTGTTTCTCTGTCTCTCTATCTGTCTCTCTGTCTCTCTGTCTCTATGTCTCTCTGCCTCTCTCTCTTTCCTTCTAACTTCCCCACTCTCTGTATTGCTATCTCTCTGTATCTCAGTCTCAGTCTGTGTTTCTCTCTTTCCCTCTCACTCCCTGCCCCCCCTTTCTTTCTCATCCTCCCTGTAATTCCAGCAGCATATGCTGCTGTATCCTCTTCTGTCCTCTGATGTATTACATATAAGAAGTGTCCATGCAAACTGTAATGTTCACAAACAACCATATCTGCCTTCGCAGATTGAAAAAATAAATAAAAAAATAATGTCTAGATTAGGAGTCTCAATCATCTGTGAAAGGTAGGAGAGAGTGATCACTGTGTGTCACCTCATTTAGAAACAGAGTACCCAAGGAATAGAGCCTACTCCCCACACCCATGGAATGAACACCACATGCAAGAGGAGGGATTTTGGAAGAGGAACTCATTCCTGGTCTTTCCAAGAGGAGTGTTTTGGTGGGTGAGCACATCAACAGAACAGAATTCTCACAGCATGTAATTGCCCCCTCCCACCAGAAACCAAAGTCACCTTGGTGGGACCAGGAGCAGTTCACCTGCCTCTTCAGGTTGCTTTTGTTTAACTGCCTTTGGAGACAGCAGTTGGAGCTGCTGCTACCTGCTGGAAAGGTGGCTTCTAATGGGACAATTCATTGGTCTGTAGAATTCAAACAATTTTGGACCCTATGAAAGTAATGGATTGTCCAAATGCTCCCGGACTGAGAATCTTGGGGAAGCTCTAGGTTTTTTCTTAATCTGCAATGTCATTTAGACATTAGAGCAAGCAGAGATGATTTGCTCCTTCTCTTAGGCAATCAGATTTTATCCTGGAAGACAACCGTTGTGAGCCTTGAGAGGGTTTGCTGGAGGAGAAGGGATATTGACAGTGCTCTACCCAACCTGCAAGGCACACAGCTAGACCTTGTTCCCTCTGATGCATAGAAGTGTCTGATGGTATTAGATGGGATTCTTGATGAGGACAGAATCTGAGGAAAGGTTCCTGGTAGAGAAATGAAGTGCAGTTATACAACCTAGAAAGTATATACCATTGATCATTGTGAGCCTGAAACAGAAAGCACCCAAGCATTGGACCTAATGTATGATTGGTGAGACAGATTGAAGAGATTTTGTTTGTTTTGAATTCTCTGTATAGGTATGGATACATTGTCTCATGGGAAGGGGGAGTGTGGATTCCCTGTGGTTACTAAAATAGAAGAAGTTGTAAACAGCCTATGGAAATGTGGCAAGTCCAAGTGTATGCTGTGCATGAGCTGCCAGTGTTCAGAAATTCTGAGCCATCACTTCAGATTCAATAAGATATTTAAAGAAGAAAACCAGAAGAAAAAACTTAAGGGGACTGTTGTGAATTTTAATGAGACATTTTTAATTATTTTTACTGATTTATATAACATATGCCAAATGGTGTGTCCAGTCTTTTAAACATGGCTTGATTGTTCCTTTCAAAGTATCTTGATTATTATTCCCAGAGACAGGATTTACAATCTGTACATTCAAATTCTTATTTGTACTTCCCAATTTCCCCTGTTTCTTTTGTTTTTCTTCTCTGGAACTGGATATTTCTGTATAGTCCTAGATTTCTGTGCTTTCCTGTGCAGATCGGCAGAGAATTCATCTCTACCTGGTTTTGATTCCCATATCCTGAGATTAAAGTCCTTTCTAAGCAGATCTCAACACCTTTTTTTAAAATTTTCTGTCTCACAGTTCTTGAAGAATAGATGGGGGAGCAGAGAAAATTTCACCCCAAAAAATTGGCAATTAGTGGCTGCAGGTGTGAGGGCCAGTTTTCTACATAGATTTGGCTCCTCAGAGGCTGCCCATGTTCCAGTGGATGTGTTTCCCTAACCCCACATATGTAGTCAGCACTAAATTCACTCAGTGGTCTTTATTAAAATGTGCATGGAATTAAGGCTAAAAGTGATACAGGAGAAATGGAGAGCAATTCAAGGAGGACAAGATGGTGATGGATTTACTCAAACTCATTATGTTTATGTACAAAGTTCTTCAGCAAAACATTTAAAACTAAGTAAGTAAGTAAATAAGTAAATAAGTAAGCAATAAGCAAGCAAGCAAGTAAGTAAAAAATAAATATATGTGTAAATAGACAAATATATTTTTATGCAATCTCACGTGCAATAGGCATGAAAGTGTGTGTGTGTGTGTGTGTGTGTGTGTGTGTGTGTGTGTCTTTGTGTGTGTGTGCATACATGCATACAGGAGTGTTTGCAGGTATGTAGCAGTTTGATGATTAGAATATCCTTGGCCCATGGGAAGTGGCACTATTAGCAGATGTGGCCTTGATCATTGTGTAGGCTGGCTTTTATCTAGTGCTCAAACTCTGCCCAGTGATGAAGAGAGATGCTTTTCCTTGCTGCTTTGGCCACAAGCTTCCTCCTGTTTGCTTTCAGATTAAGATATAGAAAACTTCTTTCCTTCTACATCGCCCCTTCTACCTGGATGTTGCCATGCTTCCCACCATGATAATAATGTACTGACCTGACCCTCTAAAACTGTAAGACAACCTCTATTAAATTTTCCTTTATAAGAGTTGCCTGAGTCATGGTGTCTCTTCACAGCAATGAAACCCTATCAAACATAGGCAGAATCTTAGCCTGATTTTTAATGTTTTCAAGATGATTACAGCCAACATGCAAGCACAAAGTAAAGATGATGAAGGAGTCTTATTTTCAATTGTTTCTGATGATTGTTTCTTGAATGAAAGCTGGGGATTGGAAGAATTGGAGAGTGATGGAAAGGAGAAAGTAAGAATGCAAGACCTGTTGGGCTCCTGCCACTTGCTTTTGCATTCAATATTTCAAATTTTAAAACAACAACCAACAATAATAACAAACAATGACAGGACGCCCATATAACAGACTCAGAGAGAAGAAACCAAAGGACATTACCTACTTGTACCTCACTTTCCAGCTAATGTCTGGTGTATTGAGCCGATGGATTTTGCTGTCAAACCCTGATAATTAATTCCTAGATTGGATCCACTAACACAATGATGAATGAAACTGTCCCAATAGGGACAGACTATTGTTTTTTATCCTGTACAATCAAACCATTAGGGAAATAACAAGCACAACTCACATATATGTATATTTGTTTTTTCACACTTATAATTGGAATTGTTACTATATATCCCGGTTCTTTGCATTTTATCTCCATTAGTGTGTTGTTTTCACTCCTTACTTGCTACATAGAAAACTGCTTCTTTTACACTATGTTTCATTTAGAGTGCACAATGGAAGCTAAAGACTAACTCCATCCATTACAAAGCAGGGCTCTCTGTCCTTTTTCCTGAATTGAAATGAAACTATTTTCAAAAAGTATTTTAGACATGCCTGGTTCAGTTTCATTAAGATTGGGTGTGAAATTTTCCCACAGTCTCAGGTGTCTCAAACTAGTGGAACAGTCTAGCAAGTTTGTGGAACATTTGGGACTGTTCCCTAGCAGAAATAGGTTACTTTGGCATAATTGAGGGAGCTGGCTATTTCTGACCTAACTCTTGGCTGCTTATTCCACAAAAGTGTAAGAAGGCCCCATGCTGGCCCTCAATGAAACAGATCAACATTTTGTTTCCTGCCATGCTGTCCCAGTCATGACAGTTTGTCCCCGGTGAGTGTGTGCTCTAAATATCTCTTCTTGGACATTGATTGTATCAGGAGTTTTGACCCCTTGATATAAAAATAATTATTGTAATTGTAATCTCTGCTTGTGTGTTTTGTGACACATAGAAGGCTGTCAATTTTGCCTACATGAATTTTTACTGTGTGTTTTTTTTCTTTCATATTTAAAATTGTTCTCAATTTTCATAAGAGTTTCAGCACAACCTTCACATTTAGGGACACAATCTTCCAAATGGCTACTCCTCTGGATCTCAGTAAATGGGAATGTTCCATAGCTTCATGGCCTAAGTGAGAATTGTCAATTGTTTCTATTTCCATTTTTAGATCATGGATGGTTTTGTTCTGCTCCTTCACCTGTTTGATTGTGTTTTCCTGAATCTATTTAACAGATTTTTGTGTTTCCTCTTTAAGGACTTCTACATGTTTATCTGTGTTCTCCTGCATTTTGTTAAGAGAGTTACTAATGTCCTTCTTAAAGTCCTTCATCATCACTATGAGAAGTGACTTTAGATCCATGTCTTACTTTTAGGGTGTGTTGGGTTATCCACTTGATATGGTGCAAGTGTTGGGTACTGATTATTCCAAATAACTTTGGTTTCTCCTGCTTATTAACTTATCCTTGCCTCTCACCATCTGGATATCTCAAGTGCTACATGCCCTGGCTACATCAGACTGTCCTTCCTGTGATATTGGTTGTGTCATAACTCTTCAAAGTCTAGCTTTCTCTGTGATCCTGTTATTACGGTATACTGTGATTTTGAGATGCTGGGTGGGTCTGACATCCTGGGAGTCAAGCTGCCCTTGGAACCTTGAGATCCTGGTGTGACTAAGCTCCTAGGTTCCTGGGATCCTCTGACCCTGGCCATGTTAGATCTTCAGGTAGTGGAGCTTCCTCTGGGTGTTATGGGGCTGGCTGCTGAGTTTGCATCCAAGGACTGCTCAGGGCCCTGTCCGAGACAGAATGGATGCAATCCATACCACTGGTCTGGTGGAGTTCCTGCATGCCTGTGTCTTTCTGTTACCCTCTACTCAAGGTGTTGGGAAAAGATGTTGTGTCTTCCTCTTGTCTGATCATCGGATCCTATGAATGTTAGATGCCTGGCAGTGGAGTTGCCTCCGGGTGTTATAAGGCTAGCTACAGAGTTTGCATGCAAGGTCTACTCAAGGTTTTGGCTCCAGAAATAAAATATTTTTTAAATGATGTTTCTTGTAAACTTACCTGTCTCCAAAAGTACCTGACATATTTTTACAGGGATTGATTTAATCTCATAAATTGATTAAGGAAATATGACATCTTGATGATTTTGATATATCCTAACAGGAAAAAAATAATGGACATCTCCCACTAAGTAAAAAATATTTCGGAAGCCAGGTGGTGGTGGCACACACCTTTTATCTCAGTTTTTGGAAGGCAGAGGTAGGCAAATCTCAGTTTGAGGACATTCTAGTCTACAAAGTAAGTTTCAGAATTGCCATATATATTAATAATAATAAAATAAATGAAAAACAGAGTATTGAAAAGGAATGATAATTTTAAATTATGTACATATGTGCCACATGTCCCTGTGTACATATGTGAATACACTTAAGTTTTTTTTTTCAATTAGATGTTTTCTTCATTTAGATTTCAAATGCTATCCCAAAATTCCCCTGTATGTTCCCCCAACCCTTCCCCTTACCCACTCACTCTCCTGTCGTAGGCCTGGCATTCCCCTGTTCGAGAGCATCAATAATAATGGGAACAGAAAGAAGCGGCAGAGCCTGGAAACCAGAGAGGGGGCTAATCATGGCACTCAGTTAGCAGTTTAGTTTGTTTCAAGAAACAAATATACTTTCTATCAATGAGGTTTGTAAATGAACAGGAAATATTTTCATCTCTCAGATTGGAAAGTGTTTATTTTATAGTGTTTATAGATTTTTTGGGACTATTTTATTATAAGCAATTAAAGCCAGGTAAGTTTTTACATACCTGTAATGGTACTAGCATGGAATGCTGAACCTCAACACTCTAGACCTTCCTGGAGAATACAAAACATACTAACTGCCTATCTCAAAAATCAAATGAAATGAAATAAAATTAAACCAATGTACCTTTGGTATTTGTATATCATCCCTTTGGAAACTAATAAGATAATGAATCAAAAAAATAAACTTCAATTATTTTATTAGTCATAAACATAATTAGAAATGATAAGAAGGTTAAAAAATCAATACAGATAGGGGAAGGGAGAGACCTGGGTGGGAAATGGGACAAGAAGGAGAATAGAGGAATTTTATCAGGTACTGTGGTTGTGGGAAACAGGACTGAATTGATGAAGACCAGCGAAAAGAATGGAAACAGGCAACTTTGTGAAGGAGGAAATGAGAAAACGCTCTAGAGTAAACCAGAGACCTGGGATGTGAGAGACTCTAAGGAATTAAAAAAAAACAAAAAAACAAAAAAAAAAACATTAGATGAAATGCCCTCCAGTGGGGAGAGTGGAATTGTAGAGTTCTCCTCCCAGCAATCCTCTCCTGTATATGTGTTGGAGGCCTCATATCAGCAGGTGCATTCTGTCTCTTTGTTGGGCCACAATTTCAGACATCTTGGGGGAACACTTTAATTGAGACAGGGATCCTACCACAGGGATGCCCTCTTCTTTAATATCTTTGACCTCATTAATTCAACAACAGGGGTCAGATGCTTCAATCCATTGATTGGGTGAAAATATCTGCATCTGAATCATAAAGCTGCTATTTGGGTCACTAGGAATATTTCTTAAACTTGTTGCAGTGGGTATAATAGCTAATAAATAAAAAAAATCTCTAAAATGTATATTGTATATTGTAACAGAAATATAATGTTGGTTCTAAGGCCCCTGTTTGCATTCAGTTCAAGATACAGGCATTAATTTGTGTTTCTCTGTATTTCTTATAATGATTGTGGGTAACCACAATAAGCTAAACCAAACCAAACCAAAAGAAACAAACGCATCTATACATTGTCTCTTCTACTGATTCACAAGTTGTTAAAGTCCATGCTCTTGGACGTAACTACAGTTTGGAATTGTCCTCCAACTACTCTGACTCAGAATAACAGTTTGTATGAGCTCAGATACCTTACTTTGTAATCTGAGTGCATGTGTGATTTAGATATTAGTTGATTGCTAAGAGAAAGCACAAACTGTGTAGGAAAGTGAATGAATGTTGCAGATGACATGCCAATATCATCTCCTTTGTAGGAGAGAATATAAGAGAATTTTTATTCATACTAAGTGTTAGAGGAATATATATATTGAGAGAGAGAGAGAGAGAGAAAGAGTGAGAGAGATTTCATCACATAGAATAGAATATTGTAGAGCACTGATATCAATTTTAGTACTTATATTATATATTGCTTTTGCAGAAGACCTGCTTGCAGTACACAGCCTCTGTATGTTTCTGAATTCAGATACTTGTAATATGAATGCTAGGATGACTGTACTTATGAAGAAATAATGAGCAGGTGAAACAGTCAGATGCAGATGTATGCAAACAACCAATGGACAGAATCAGCAGAACCATTGGTTTAATTTGAGAAAGACTGAAGGAGGCTGACAGGACCAGTTGTCTCAAATGCTATGGACCTAGAATTCTCCCAAATGCTAGACAACCAAACAGGCAGCATATATGAACTATCAGAAGGTCTCTAAAACATACACAGAAAAAAATCTGCTTGATCTCTATTCAATCAGAAATGATGCACCAAATTCTCAACAAACTAGAGACATCAAGGTGTTTAGAGATCCGGTAGGATGGGGACTTTCCCTTGGAGAAAGGGGATGGGCAGTAGATATGGGATGTGGAACAGTAGGAAGGTGGACAATGAATGAACTAATTAATAAAAAATAATAGTGCCACATAATCAGGTCCCCTATACTCTAATTCTGCAATCGGAATCCAAGAAAACTCACATGAACCCATAATAACATACTCAAAAAAATTAAATATATATAACTGAAATGCATGATTTTCAACTTTATTTTACAAAGAAATTCACTGGAACAAAGATTTTCTTTGGTTGAACTCATTTACATGCATTTGCTCTCCTAGTGTACCCAAAATATAGGTTATTCTCAATATAAAAGGCCAAAAATATACTAACATAGCTTTCATCTGGATACACTCCAAATTTATCTTTCATTAGAACGTAATCTGGATTCATTTGGACATAAATTAAATTTATATTTAAAATTCATTTAGTTGGTGTAAGGTGGAGGTAAGGTAAAATATCAGGGTCATGTTGGTTTTCATTTCTCTACTGATATGATCATTGATTTCAATAAACAATACCCTGCTGGGGGCTGGGAAGATGGCTCAGTGGAGTTCATGTATTCTCAGCACCTCTGTAAAATTCCAGGCATGTCTATTCATATCTGCAACACTGTGGGGTGGAGACAGGTAGATATCCCAATAGTGTATTGGCCAGTCAAACTAGTCAAAATGGTGAGAGGGTTTCACTCTAAGAGAGCAAGTGTTGAAGATATTCTACTCATTACTGAACATATGTGTATGTGTGACATCAGACTTGGGAACAGACACTGCACTCATATACAGACACTAATCACCCTACCATACCACCCATGAAACCTTGAGTTCCGCAGATCTATAACCCATGTGTCTATATGAAATAGGAAGTTTTATATTCTCATTGTCTTGTTAATCCTGTTTTCTGTCAAATGCTAGAAGCTAAACCAATGTATTCTCAGACTCTGGATGGTACGTCATAACTTTTGGTCTTTCTGGAATAGCAACCAACTATCAGCAGAGACACTTTTCAATTTACCCTGGCTTACAGGTTCAGAAATTCAGTCCATTATCATCAAGGTAGGAATATGGCAGGATCCTGGCAGGCATGTGCATTTGGAGCTGACAGTTCTACATCTTCATCTGAAGGGTGCTAGGAAATGATTAGCTTTCAGGCAGCTAGGCAGAGGGCATTAAAGTCCATGTTCACAAAGATAAATTTCTTTCAACAAGGCCAAACTTACTGCAACAAGGTTATTAGCTCCCAGTAGTGCCACTCCCTAGGCCAAGAATAGTCAAAATATCAAATGTGTTTTTGAATGTTTGTGTTTGTGTTACTTTGGGTTTTTTTGCCATGAAGAGTCTACAGGATCACAGTAACTCTTGAACACTTTGTAACTTGTTTTCAGAGGTTTAATCCATTATTATCATGACTGGAAATATGGAAGCATTCAGACAGACACAATGCTAGAGAAGGAGCTGAGAGTTTTACATCTTGATACACAGGTAGAAGATAGAGACTGTGTGTCACACTGGGGACAGCTTAAGCATACCCGACCTCAAAGTCCACAAGCACAGTATTACATTTCCTCCAACAAGGCCACATCTACTCCAACAGGGTCACACATACTTCAACAAGGCCACACCTCCTAACAGTGCTACTTCTATTGGCACTATTTGTTCAGTATCTTTAATAGTATTCTTAAAACTTTTCAATGGACAAAAGGTAACTTTAATGAAATAAATACAGAACGATTGAAAAAATTAACTGGAATATGGATGTCTTGGTTACTGTTCTAACGATGTGAGACATCATGACCACACCAAATTATAAGATGAAATATTTAATTGTGGTCTTAAAGTTTCAGAAGGCGACTCCAGGACATCATGGTAAACACCATGGCAACACTCAGGCACACATGTGTAGAGCAGTAGCTGAGAGCTCACAAGCAATACTACAGACAACAAACATAGACAGAGAAAGACAGAGAATGAAAGAGAGAGATAGAGAGAGAGACAGAGATAGAGACAGAGACAGAGACAAAGAGACAGAGACAGAGAGAGAATGAGGAGAGAGTAAGAATGAGAGAGAGAGAGCCTGATGGATTTTTGATATTTCAAAGAATAGTGACAAATCTCCTTTAATAAAAATACAAATCCTAATTCTTTCTTAACATCTCACCACCTGGAAAACTAACACCTTTGAATATTTGAGCTTCTGTGGGCCACAATTTTTCAAACAACTAAAGTTTGTAAAGGAAAATGAAATCTAGTAAGTGTCCATGTCACTTCGTAGTATATCTTATATCATTACTTGTCTTTTCTCAGAGGTAAGGGTTATTTGAATAACAAGAGACTAATCAGTCATCACTATCACATAAGCCAAACGCATCCTAACCCTGCCAGATTTCTACTTGAATAATCACATTGACATTACTTATTTGTACGGAAACATAGCCCTTCTCCCTGATTTAGTTAAAAGTGTGGGACCTGTTGATGTGCAATTAATTTTGTTCACAATGGGACAAAACAGAAGCCTACAGCATTGACTGTATTGTTCCTGAGAGCTGAAGATTTCACTTCCATTTAATACAATGTTATACATATGATTTTAACACAAGCCTAAAATCTCAAAAAAAAAGCTTTGTTTTCATATTTTCATTATTTACAGATCATTCTATGCTATATAAAGGAACATAGAGGAGGAAAGCTCTTTGGAGTCACTGACACACACTTAACTGAGGTTTCCTTTGCACAGTAAGAAGATATACCCATCATCTATATCTTGGGAGTTTGCTCCAGGAACTATAATGATATAAAGTCCTCAGGATTCTAGTCTAAAACAACACTGCTTTTGAACATAAGCTATGCAAAATAACCTCTTGCATATTTTAATCATATTTATGTGAGTCTGCATAGAGAACTGTACAGGTAAGTTCAGAGGCTAGGGAAGGGTATAGTGTGATCTACTCTTTTCCTCCATAACTTATCCCCTTGTGACTGGGTTTCTTGCTGAGCTGGTAGTGAGCCTGGCTTTCAGGAAGCCACAATCATCTTCCTGTCTCTGCCCCTCCCAAAATCTTAAGCACTGGTGTTGTAGGTGAATGTTTGAACACACTCCTGGCATTGTCTCTGGGCCATATCCCCTGATCCTTCTTTATTTTAAATAATCTCTGGATTACTTTTGCACTTAATGTAATGTAAGTGCTACAAAATGAGTTGCTATTTAGGAGATTGAAATATAAGTGGTCTGTATATGTTCAGTACAGACATTGTATATTAAGAACTACATTAATTAAATCCTTGAGAACTTCATACAATTTTTTGATGGAATTCACTTTCCAATTCTCTTGATAACTCCTCCCAGACTAAAACCAGACCCATTCCCACCTTAATCCTCCTCCCAAGTTCAAGTCTACTTTTCTCCCCTTTGATACAACCCAATTCAAATCAATTGTGTTGCCCATAAACTCTTGGACATGGGGCTACTAGTAGAGCATGACAAACCTATCACATACAAAAGCCTTACCTTTGATGAAAACTGATTCTCTATCCTTCATCAATAGTCCATATATTCTCAGATGGGGATGATGGATGGTGATACCATACCACTTAGGGATGCAAGGCAGACTGGCCTGATTTTGTGCAGTAGAGACATACAGTGTCTCAGTGACCTCTCTGCCTTACAAGATTTCTACCATCTCTTCCGTGAGAGTTCCTAAGACAAAGCTCCTCTATTGCTTGCCTCTTTCTGTGAGTATGTGTGTATGTACAAATATGTCTATATTATACATGTCTCATTTTACATGTAAGTCAACACATAGTGTTGTTTGCAATCAACTGCTGGCACTATTTCACACTAGGCAATATGCCTTGAGGCAGACTTGGTGGACTCCATAACAGACAGAACCTAGAGATGGCTAGAAATCATCCCAATTAGTTGTAGTATAGGTGCAATTTACACTTTTGACCTACATTTCTGTGTTCACCCTATGGTTTTAAGATGCAGAGATGGGGGACAAAGACCCTTAAATTGCATTGCAATTTCGCTCTTCTTGAACTCACATTTATAAAAGCTCCTGGAGGTGCTGATGCTGTTTAACTGAACATTTTCCTTTTGGAACTGCTTGATAGAGATACCCTTAAAGAGACAGATAGATCCTATCACTTTGTGTAGCATAAAGAATGCTGTGGTGAAATGGGTTTGAAATGTCTGTCCTGGGTCTTTGATGAAGGTTTTGGTCCGAAGTACAATGTTCATAGGTAGAACAATATACTCAATCTGAAAAGTGATTGGACACTGAGGGCTTTAATCTATGCGTTGATTGATGGGTGTGCATGGAAGGGGTGAGAAACTTGTAAAGGAACATGGTCATTGGGAACATGTCTTGGAAGGTGTTTATTGTATTTGGTCGCTTCCTGTGTTGATGTTTACTGGCTGCCAATAAGTTGGACAATTGTGCTCATTCATGCCCCTTTCATACTCTTGTGACCATGGACCTGTTTTCCTTGTTGCTAGGCATCTTGTAACAGTGATGAAAATGATTGACATGAATATGACTCATTAGTGATACTGAACTCTCTGGTCCAGAGGAACCATGGCTTAATTCTTTAAGTTTTATTTTTTTCTAGAAATTTCATGCTAAGAGTAGACCCAAAGTTACCAAAAAGTTGTATCTGGAATATTTAGACAGTGTATCTGTTGTTTTAGAAATAAAGAACTTTGCAGCTTCCCACACTGATCCTCCCGCTGCCTTCAGTACTGTATTTTAATAGATTGCAATATCATATGAAGAAGCAGAAAATGAGGGGAAAATGGAATGGAGGTGAAAATGTGTTAGAATCATTAAATTATACACTTAAAGAAATCAATTGATTTTTTAGTATACAAAGGAAACTTCAAAAAAGCACTGAAAAGGCTTGGCCAACTGTGCAGCTGCTCATGGGAGTTAGTATTTGTCATATCTCCTGTGATGTATTTATTAATAGTAGTGGTTTTATTACAGATGAATAAGACACCAATATATGCATGAAGGGATAACACTGAGTTGCCCCAGGAGAAAGAAATCAGGTAAAATTCATTGGATCTATTGATGAGGAGATTTTTTTTTCTCATAGCTGAGTTGGCAGGAAATTGGACAGATTGGGTTGTACCCCAGTAAGTGTAACACACAGTAGAATGTGGGGGGTTGTGTGGCTATAGGACATATTCACATCATTTCACCTATTATTGAGTATCCATGCTGATGAAAGAAGTTATCCTTCACTTATGCCATGCATGGAAGTGGGTCTATGAAGGGGCAGAGAGGAGGAAATGCTGTTCAGTAATGTTTGGGTAGGTTGTGGAGTCAGTAAAATATTCCTGTAATGGGACTTTATTTTTTCCCAATCTTGACAATCAACGGATACCTGAGAAGAGAGAGCAATTGAAGATCTGTCTCTATTCACTTGGTTATTAGGTAAGTCTATAGGATATTTTCTTGGGTAATGATTGATGTGGGAGGGCCCACCACTGTGGCTAAGGTCAACAGTAGTCATTTTAATTGGGAGCCTTTTAGACTGTACTAAAATAATAAAAGCTGATCAAGCCATAGAAAATTGGTAGTTTGAATAAGAAAGTTCTCTATAGACACATATATATGAATACTTAGACACTGGGAAGTGGCAGTGAGTTTAAAGATTAGAAGGAATAAGAGAAGGTGGGGCTTCATTGGAGGATGTGGGTGTGTCAACAAGGATGGGTTTGAGTTTTCAAGAAGCCAAAGCAATGGCAGAATCTCTCTCTTTGCTTAAGGATCAATAGTTCTCTATTGCTCCAGTGATGGGATCCCTCCCTTGGTGAATGACCAAACTTCTGAATATGTAAGCAAGCCTCTAGTTAAATGTTTTGTTTTCTAATAGTTGCCTTATCCATGGTATCTCTTCACATCAATAAAAGAGTGACTAAGACAGTGGCAAGCCAATAAGCAGTTTTTTGCTGTTACTGATACAACTTCCTGTTTATTCTTCCTCGGTGATAGACTATAACCCTTCTATTTCCAAAGTTATTTTTGATTGTAGTATTCTACATAGTGAGAAAGAAGCAAACTAGAACATTTACATCTCAGGTAGGTACACGAGTATATCTTACCTTTAAATAAAAATAAAATGTCTACACACTATTATTTGTGGTTTTAAGATAAGTGGCATTGGCACTGTTAGACATTTTTCCGATGAAAGTCTTACTATGTTTATTGTTGTAAGGATCCACCATGTCCAAAGAGCAAATTCCATAGCAAAGGTTTTATTCAGCTTATACTTCCACATTGTTGTTAATTATCAAAGAAGTTGGGACAGAAACTGAAACAACAAAGGATCCTGGAGCCAGGAGCTTATTCAGAGGCTATGGTGTGGTGATGCTTATTGTCTTGCTCCTCTAGTCTTGCTTAGCTTGCTTTCTTAAAGAACCCAGGACTACTAATACAAGGATGTCAACACCCACAATGGAGTGGGTGCTCTCCCACCAATTATGAAATTTCCTAACAGCTGGATCTTGTGGAGGCATCTTCTCAACTGAGGCTCCTCCTCTTTGAAGAAGCTAGATCTTGTCAATTGCTATGAAACCAGTGTGGCATTCTAAATGTATTATGTCTATGAGGAGGTGTGGCCTTGTAGGAATAGGTCTGGCCTTGCTGGAGGAAGCATATCATTTTGGGGCTTTAAAGCTCTACCAGTGTTGAAGAGACCATCCCTGCATACAGAATACATAGTTTTTCCTGGAAGCATTTGGATGAAGATGCATAATTCTAAACTTCCTCTCCACCACCATGTCTGCATAGACACAGCCATATTTTCTGCCTTGATGATTGTGGAGTAAATCTCTGAACGTGTAATGAAACGTAGAAAAGCCCTAATGAAATGTTGTCTCTTATGAGTGGCCTTTGACATGGTGTCTTTTCACAGCAACTAATCCCTAAGAGAATCAGTTACTGCAGAAACTCTCCCAGATATTAAAATTAATCAACAATAGAGATTATTATCAAATGTTGAAGCATACAAACTTATTCTAGAGAGGAAAATTGTAATGACTGAGTCCATGGCATTCTTGCCTCAAAAAAGAAAAAAAAAAAAAACTCTCAGAGTATAGATGGAACCCAGGCAGACCTCCATGAAGTACACGGGCTCCTCAGGAAGTGACCCACACCGTGGGCAAACTCATAACATTTGAAACCCATGACAACTGGCGTAGAAAAGAGGTAAGCATATATGCATTGGTTACACCTTCAGTGTTTTCTGAGAATGAGGTCACATATAAGTAAAAGACTAGAATTTCCAGGCTATAGACAGGCTGAAGTTATACATAGGTATGTAGGGGGTCATGTGTTTAGAGGAGAGCTAGGTGGAACAGGCCACTGTGGGGCTTTTTATGGTTATCTGAGGATCTCATTGGAGACCTGCAAAAGATCACAGGATTCATCACAGGGAAAGAGTGCTCACGGAAGGAACTCAGGATCCATTCCAACCCAAAATTATCTCACAGCATATTCATTTTCTGTTTTACTTTACTTTTGGAACTGATTACACAAAATCAAGGTTTCTGTGATGATTTAGGGAGTCTCATAAATATAAACATTCACTAGTCTAGATTGCCTGTGTAAAAATGGACACACACGCACACTCACAAACACACACACCCACACACACACACACACACACAAACACACCCATCTGTAATGACAGGCTGGCTATTTGTTAAGAAAACAAAGAAGCCAATGTGGATATGGCCCAAGTTTGAGTATTTCCTTAAAATTTCTCTTCTTCCTGTGTCTCCAGCTTAACTTTTTGAGAACTCCAACTTAGAATTCATTTGTCTCTCAGTGTCCTCTACTCCTTGTGTGTCCCTTATTACTTTTAATGGTCACCATCAATTAGAACTTTCTTATCTTCAATCTGGTCTGTTTTATGCATGTGAATTTTGGATTTCTTAAAAAAGATATCTTTGTGGGATTAGAGAGATGAATCAATGGTAACAAGCACTTTTGCACCACAAGAAAAATGGATTTGGTTTCTTGATTTCGTATCCAATGGCAAATAATCACCTTTAATGGCAGCTCCAGAGGACCTGACAACGCATGTCTCTGTGTTCACCTGTACTCAAAAGCACATGCCATATCCCCACCCACATAAGATAATAAATCTTAAAATGTGAGACAGGTTTCTTTAAGTGTCATTATTCAAAGAAAACCTGATTTTCTCTTATTTCTGAGTCTATTTCAATCAGTTTTCTGGGTTTCACCTTGTGCAACAAGGCCACATTTCTTTTAAATCTCCGACTTTCCCCAAATTTTTGTTTCTCCTTCAGTCTTCACATCAGAGGTTCTAACTATGTCCTGTCCTTCTCCCCTACTTCCTAAACATCCATCTTTTTCTGCCATCCCTGCTCCTCCAAGTTCCATCTCCAATTCCTTATTCTGCATGCAGACCAGAGAAGCTGTTCCTTTTAGCATGTATGATTTTAGATGTATGTACTGTTCACCGCCTGAAATGAAACTTTCATCTTCATTTGATGTTCCTTCCACTGTAGGCCATCTCTTCCAGCAAATTGTTCACTTACAGCATGTCATGTCACACATTTACATTTTTAGAACAAAACACATTTTATTGGCAAAGATACTGGGATTGTCAAAGACCCTTATGTAGCTAACACAGTAAAAAAAAAAAAAACTTTTTTTTTTCTTCCAGTCCTATATGTTTACGTTTCTGTACTTTATGATTTTTCAACTTCAAGAATCTTTGGCACCATAGTATAGACATAGATATGGATGTCACCATGAAACTTGATAAAGTACATGGAAGGATTGGCTAGAAATTGGTAAACAACCTTTCCAAACTTTTTGGAACCATCTTTTCTGGTGTACTGCATCCAGTTACCTATCAACACATCACTGTCATCTCCTGATCTCTCCTCAGCCGGAGGAGTGTCTGGAATCATGTGGAGGTTACCTTCCTTGTAGTCATCCAGGAGCTGATAAGCATAGAGAGCTGGATCCTTCTTGTAGGTAATGTAAAACAAATCCTTCATGATTCACATGATCCTAAGACTCAGCTCCTCTACTTCTTGCCTCTTTCTGTGAGTATGTGTGTGTGTACAAGTGTGTCTATATTATTGATGTCTCCTTTTACATCCAAGTCAACACATAGTGGTTTTTGCAATAAACGGCTGGCATTATTTCACATTAGGCAATATGCCTTGATGTAGATGGTGGGACTAAATACCACACTGAAACTGGAGATGGCTAGAAATCATCACAGTTGTTTGTAGTATAGGTGAAATTTACACTTTTGACCTAAACTTCTGGGTCCACCCTATGGTTTTATGCTGGATGGATAGGGGATCAAGACCCTTAACTTGCATTGCATTTTCCTTCTTCTTGAACTCATATTAAAAAAAAAAAAAAAAAAAAAAAAGCTCATGGAGTTGATGATTCTGTTGGCCTGGACGTTCTGCTTTTGTAACTGCTAGACAGAGATACCCTTAAAGAGACAGATAGATCCTATCACATTTTGTAACATAAAGAATTCTGTGGTGAAATGGGTTTGAAATGTCTGTCCTGGGTCTTTGATGAAGATTTTGTTCCGAAGTACAATGTTCAAAGGTAGAACAATATACACAATCTGAAAAGTGATTGGACCCTGAGGGCTTTAATCAATGAGTTAATTGATTGATGGGTGTGCATGGAAGGGGTGAGGCACTTGTAAAGGAACATGGTCATTGGGAACATGTCTTGGAAGGTATTTATTGTCTTTGGTCGCTTCCTGTGTTGATGCTTACTGGCTGCTAATAAGTAGGACAACTGTGCTCCTTGATGCCTCTTTCATACTCTTGTGACCATGGACCTGTTTTCCTTGCTGCTAAGGCACATTGTAACAGTAATGAAAATGATTTACATGAATGTTTTTCACTAGTGATACTGACTTGTCTGGTCCAGAGTAACCATGGTTTAATTCTTTAAGCTTTTTTCTGGAAGAATCATGCTAACATTAGACACAAAGTTACCAAGCAGTTGTACCTGGAAGATTCTGGCAGTGTATCTGTTGTCTGAGAAATAAAGAAATTTGCTGCTTCACACACTGGTCCTTTCGCTGTATTCACTACTATATTTTAATAGATTGCAATATCATATGAAGTAGCAGAAAATGATGGGAAAATGGAACGGAGGTGAAAATGTGTTAAAATCATTAAAGTACACACTTAAAAATAAAGGAATCAATGGATATTTTAGTATAGAAAGGATACTTCAAAAAAGCTGCTGAAAAGGCTTGGCCAACTCATGGGAGATGGTATTTGTCATACCTCCTGTGATGTAGCTGTTAATAGTAGTGGGTTTATTACAGATGAATCAGACACTAATATAAGCATTAAGGGATAACTCTCAGTTGCCTCAGGAGAAAGAAATCAGGTAAAATTCATTGGATTTCCTGATGAGGATTTTTTTTTGTCATAGCTTTGGTGGCAGGATATTGGACAGATTAGCAAGTCCCCCAATAAGTGTAACACACAGTAGAATGTGGGGGTTGTGAGGCTATAGGAAATACTCAGTTCATGGCACATATTATTGAGTATCCTTGCTGATGGAGGTAGTCACCCTTCACTTATGCCATACATGGAAAGTGTCTATGCAGGGGCAGAATGCAATAGATGGTGTTGAGTAATGATTGTGTAGGTTATGGAGTAAGTTAAACATTACTGTGATGGAACATTATTTTTTTTCCCAATCTTCACAATCTACAGTTACCTGAGAAGAGAGAACAATTGAACATGTGTCTCCAATCACTTAGTCATTAGGTAAGTCTATGGGTTATTTTCTAGTCTAATGATTGATGTGGGAGGGCCCATCACTGTGGCTAAGCTCATAAGTAGTCCTTAATAAATGGGAGCCCTTTAGGTTATATTTAAAAAAAATAGCTGATCGAGCCATGGGAAAAGTGGTGGTTTGAATAATAAATCCCCTATAGACACATATATATGAATATTTCATTACCAGGAAGTGGCAGTGAGTTTAAAGATTAGAAGGAATACGAGAAGGTGTGGCTTCATTGGAGGATAGGTGTGTCAACAAGGATGAGTTTGAGTTTTCAAGAAGCCAATACAATGGCGGAATCTCTCTTTTTGCCTAAGGATCAATAGTTCTCTATTGCTCCAGTGATGGGGTACCTCACGTGATGATTGACCAATCTTCTGAAAATGTAACAAAGCCTCCAATTAAATGCTTTGTTTTCTAATAGTTGCCATAACAATGGTCAGGTGATTATGTTAGCCTCTATCAGCAGACCTCGGAGACTAGTTTTCTCCAGAGTTTCAGTGTTCAGAGTACTCTCTGCAGGCAAGATCTCCTCTTGCAGAGAAGGGTCCCAGATATCTGGTGTTCGAACCTTTCTCCTGGCAGATGTTGTAATCCACTCACTAGAGGTACTAAGTTCCCATGGAGAGTCCTGTGGGGACCTTTGGGGTGTCCACAGACTCTGCCCCCAAGGTGCCCGGTGCTGTAATGGATTGGAAGGGACTTGTGACCCTGGTCAGGCCGGTTTATCTGCTTCCCTAATGAATGCAGTCTCAGGTCCTGCATGATAGGATTGGAGCAGACGTGGTTTTCCATTCACAAAGGTCTTAAGATCTCGTGGATGTTTCTGTGAGGACCTTGGGGCTGTCCTCAGACTCCGTCCAACAAGTTGCCCAGGTGCTGGCACAGACCAGAGGGACTTGTGACCATTGTCAGGCCAGTTTTTCTGCTTCCCTAATTAATGCAGTCTCAGATCCTGTGAGATTGGATTGGAGCAGAGGTTGTGTTCCATTCACCAGAGGTCTTATGATCCTATTGAGGGTCTTTTGGGGACGTTAAGCGTGTCTGCAGACTCAGAGCACAATATACCCTGGTGCTGGCTTGTCACTCTCTCTCTATGGTACACTTTCTCTGACTCCTTAAACAGATGTTGTAAAGATAATATTTTCGGACTCTCTAGACGCTGTAACCCTTTCCTAATGTCAGAAGGATACTGCCCAATGGAAGCCATGACACCTGTCACCTGCTGGCACGCCGAAGTAGGGTCAAAGGTAGTGTAACACCTCTATACCTTTCAGAGGTATTCTAAAAACACTGCTGGGGGCTCTTTTTTCTCTTGTAGGATCTCTCTTACCTTGGCCAAATTGGTGGGGCACCTGCCAGCTCCTTTCAGTCCTATTATCAGAGCCCAGCAGAAAATTGTCAATTGCTCCATATGGTCAGTCCTGTCAGGACATGTCAGAGGGAAGGCTGCATTCATTTCATTTAGAAGTTTTATGGGTAGTCAATTGGCCCCCAGCATGCTCTTTCTTTCCTCTCAGAATCCTCTCCTTCTCTTCTGTGGTGAAAGAATCTGTAGCTGCTGACAGTCATCCCAAGTAGGCTGAAGAGAGAATATGAGAGATTCCATTAGATTAGGAGGCTAGAGGGGTTTTCAAAGAAGGGAGGTGTGATTTGCCTTCCAGTTATAGAGTTCAGAGGAGAAAAAGGTCCATTACTGAAGGGTCAGCAGTTGTCTGGGGCCTGCTGGAAGAGGGTCATAAGTACATAAAGGCAGTGCAATGGTTGAATCTGGTCACTCTGGGCTTCGAGCTCACTGGCCTTGGGCTTTAGCAACTGGTCCCTCCCCAAATATCTAGTGGCACCCTGTTGAGAGTTCTTGGAGGGGACCAGTAGGGAATATGGGGGTGGGGTGCTATGCCATTTTTGAGGTTCTTCTTACTCTGGATAGATCTTGGGAGAAACCGAGGGCTGCAGTTCAACCTGTGCCAGTTTTAACTTTTTTTTCACCTCTGGGTGGCAGAGGGCCAGGACTGGGGAGCCTGGATTATTCTTTTTAACCCAAGTCTTTAAACAGGATGGGAGAGGGGGGATCCTGTGCTAAATTTTTCTAGATGAGAATGTAGGGCACGTAATCTGGCTGAGACCCTGGTCCCCTCTGTAAAACAACTTTAAGAGCTGAAAACAGAACCAAACAAAGAGTGCCCTCTAGTGGCCAACTATCATCAAAGATGGCCATTCTGTAGATCAGAAAGTTCTCTAAAATCTATTTCAGACATCCACAGAGAGAATGTGAGTGTTAGTCTTAATTTCAGTCGAGTGATCAAGGGTCAGTCCAAGGGGCATGTTAATAGTCGGTCCCATCATCAGAGTCACATACAGGGAAAAAAATATATACACAAAAAAGATTACAATAACCAAGACCAGGCCCCAATAAGATGGCCGAGAGATCACACACTCACTTGGCACCCAGTAACAGAAACAGACAGCCGAGTGAGCACACTCTCACTTGGCACACTGATAGGAGATCTCCAGGTATCCCTGGAACTCCCTCAGAACTCCTGGGATGTCCCAAAGGGTGGCAGCCGGTTTCTCCTGACATGTCTGTCAGTAACCCTTTTCCATCTGAAAAAGGGAGTTCGTTGCTCTCACGAGCATTTACAACTGCACATGGAGAATAGTGAATTCAAACAGAGCTGGCACAAAAAGATAGAGACAAAGATAGAGGAAAGTTATAGAAAAAGATAGAGACAAAGATACAGACAAAGATAGAATCCTACCTCCAAGCAGGGTCTCTGAGAATTGGGGTAGGCCACAAATCATGGTGGAGAAGCCCCCAAATGTAAGACCTCAGAAGCTGGGCCTCCTCTCAAGTCCTGGAATGAGCTGGCCAGCACCCCAATGACCCAAGAGAAAACCACAACTGACGCAAACTGCAAGAGTTTTTACTATTAGCTGGCTGAGGACAAAGTCACTCTGCCTAGCAGGGCAGGGGAGTTTGACACCGAGCTGTGACAGTAAGGGGCTTTTAACAGCTAGCTGAGGAATTGGGAGGAGTTGGGGGGAGAGTTGGGAGGAGTTGGGAAATGTTTGTAGGGGAGTTCCTCTCTTCCTGGTGTTCTTGTTGAAATTTACAAGGCAGGAGTGGGGCGTGATTCCTTTCTAAATTTTTATCACCTTGTCCTTGGCACAGGAAGGCAGGCATCTCTGGTTGAAAAGTATAGAAACAAAAAGCCTTTTTGCTGGCTATAGAGAACAAAGAGCTTCTTCCTAGCTGTATTTTCAGAGATCAGGGAAAACAAGCTTGGGGAACGTCTAGGGGATTTACCTTCCTGCGAGATACACTTTAAGTTGGAGTCTCACCATAGGACATTTTTTCTACCACACACAAAACTTTACACAGAAAATTATTTTAATTATTTTTAATAAATATATAATATTTGGTTTGAATCAAATATCATATCCATATACAATACATGGTAGAATTCCAAAAAAAACTTGTAATATTTACTTTAAACAATTCATACATTTACACCTCACAGCACTTCTTCATAACTGTACTACCATTGCTGAGATCCTTCTTCTTCGTAAATGGTCCTTCTCTTATTTTTATAATGGTTCTCCTTTTCTTTGTGTGTATATCTGGGAACATCTCATGCAGGTGGTTGTATTGTACTAGTTGCTATATTTTTGTGATCACCAGGTCTAAAGGACCACAATCTGGTCTTGAACTACACATATAAGAGCATCTGACCCTGAATTGCTCTTTTTCCTGAATCTACTTCTCCAGTTAAGGTTTCACAAACACTACTGTTGAAGTACTCTATCAAAATGGGAAAAAATGAAAATATTACACCGTATCTTCATCTGTTTCTACCTGAGGTGATATATTCTCATCTTTGTCAAATGATGGGCTCTGTACTATATAGACAAAAAAAAATGGAAACATAATATGCTATATTAGTAAAAGGGGATAAAGTATTAATGATTTGAATTTCTCAGGAAATACTGCCCAGGTGAATTTTTGAAACAGCTTTTAGAAATGACATAATTACGTACATGAAATCCGGCATAGGTATAGATGAGAAGTAAGGTTTCCAAATTAGGGCTATTGAATATTTTTACCAATATTATAGAAAAAAAAATTCTCTAACTTAAAGAAAGATATGCTCATGAATAAACAAGGAGACTACAGAACGCCAAATTATTTGGACCGGAAAAAAATAATTTCTGCCATCATATAATAGTCAAAACACCAAATGCACAAAACAAAGAAAGAATATTAAAAGCAGTAAGGGAAATGGTCAAGTAATATATAAAGCAAGATCTATCAGGATTACACATAACTTCTCCCCTGAGACTATGAAAGGAGAAAATCTAGGGCAGATGTCATACAGAATGTGAGAGAGCAGAAATGCCAGCCAAGACTACTATATGAAGCAAAACTCTTTTAACATATCTTGGGAAAACAAGGTATTCTGTGACAAAACAATATTTACACAATATCTTCCAATGCATCCAGCACATCAAACGATAATAAAGGGACAATTTCAATATAAAGAGGGAAATTACACTCAAGAAAAAAGAAGAAATTAAAGTTGAAGGAAACCTAAAAGAAGATAGCTACATGAACAAAATTCCAACTCTAATAACAAAAATAACAGGAAGCAACAAGGACTTTTCTTAGTATCTCTTAATATCAGTGGACTCAGTTCACCAGTAAAAAGGCATAGAATAAAAAAATGGATGTGTAAGCAATATTCAGCATACCAAAAACAAACACCAAGGACAAAGTCAGACATTACCTCAGACTAAAAGGCTGGAAAAGAACTTTCCAAGCAAATGATCCGAAGAAATAAGGTGGAGCAGCCATTCTAATATCAAATAAAATTGACTTTCAACCAAAAGTTATTAAAATAGGCAAGGCGGGAAACGTCATATTCATTAAAGTTAATATTTACCAAGATGGACTCCCAAATCTAAACATTTATACTCCAAATGCAATGACATCCACATTCATAAAAGAAACTTTAGTAAAGCTCAAAACTCACATTGTACCACTTCCAATAATATTGGAAGACTTCAACACCCCTCCCTCATTAATGGACAGATCCTGGAAACTAAAACTAAAAAGATACACGGTGAAACTTGTAGAATTTATGAAGCAAATACGTTTAGTTGATATCTATAGAACATTTTATCCTAAAACAAACGAATTTCCCTTCTTCTCAGGACTTCAAGATGCCTTCTCAAAAATTGACCATACACTCAGTCACACAACATGCCTCAACAGATATAAAATTATTGAAATAATTTCCTGCTTCCTATCAGATCACCACAGACTAACTTCAACAATAATATAAATAATTGAAAACCCACATACACGTGGAATGTGTACAACAATCTAGTCAGTGACAAAACAGTCAAGGAAGAAATATAGAACTAAATTAAAGACTTTTCAGAGTTTAATGAAAATGTAGCTACAACATACTGCAAGTTATGGAACACAATGAAAATAGCCCTAAGAGGGACACTCATAGCTCTCTCTGAATGCCTCTAAAAAAACCGGAGAGAGGATATAGGAGTAGGTTGACATCCCACCTTAACACTATAGAACAAAAGGAAGCAAATTCACCCAAAAGGAGTTGAAGTCAGGAAATAATCAAACTCAGTGCTAAAATCATCCAAGTGGAAACAAAGGAACAATACAAAAATAATCAAACAAACTGGGAGCTTGTTCTTTGAGAAAATCAACAAGATAGATAAACCATTAGACAGACTAAATACAGAACACAAGAACAGTATCCAATTTAGCAAAATCAGAAATGAAAAGGGAGAAATAACACCAGAAATTTAGTAAATTTTAAATATCATCAGATCCTACTATTCAAGGCTGTACTCAACAAAACTTGAAAATCTGGATAAAATGGACACTTATTTAGACAGATATCAGGTACCAAATTCAAATCAGGATCAGAGAAACCCTGTAATTACTTCTACCACTGTGAGGAGCCGCCCTCATGGTCACCAATACAAGATGGCGCTGACAACACCATTGTCACCATTGCTCATGGTGAGTACGCTCAGGCGTCATGGTATCTTTCCATTACCTGAGCCCTGCCTCTCCAATGGCGTCATCAGGCTGATGGTGGGCAGACAATTCCGGTGATTCACGTCTCCAACCGAATTTCTAACCATACTTTGCAACCTATATAAGGGAGGGGTTTTCTGCTCTCTGGATCTCCTGACTTGAAGCTGTTCATCTATCTCTGGAGATGTATTAAAGCTTTACTGCAGAAAGATCTGAGTGTCCTGCATGTGTTCTTGCTGGCGAGATGGTAGCGCAGGTCATCCGGTGCCATAAACCCAGGATCAACATCGCTGGCATTGAGGAGAACCCCTGAAAATGGGGTGGATTCAGAACTGCAGGGAAAAGGTAAGTTTGGAGAGGTATGTCTCATCGTGACCCTCTTATCCCTATTGATTTCGGTCTTAATCTAGATGCACCCTAGGAAGGGGCATTAGAAGCTCTAGTCTTGGTTGCCCTGGCCCTCATTCTGTTTCTTATTCTGTCCATCGAGGCTGGTGCTGAAAAATGAGGTGTTGTCAGTCCGACGTAGATAAGTGGCAACACTGAGGTATCTTCTAAGCCTTCCGTAGATAAGGGAGCAGAGCACTGTGTTTACTTTCGCTTTGCTTAAAGAGTACTATAAATGGGGTGTAGATCAAGAGCAGGGACTCACTCTATCATGGCCTCCTCAAAGTCAGTGATCACTGCATTACAGGCAGGTTGCCTCCAGTACGCTGCAGAACTTTGTTAAGGAAGTGGATCGCATTTCTCCCTGGTATTCTTGTTCGGGGTCTCTAACTGTAGCCTTATGTAGTAAGCTAGGAAGTGACCTTGACCTTAAGCATAAAGAGGGAGACTTACGCCTGGGCACCAAGGCATTTGCAAGCTAATATAAAACTGTCTAGAGGATGAAACCTGCCAAACAGCCAATGTGGAGGGACAGGGAATACTAGAAGAGGTTCAGGACAGTATGTCAGAAACCTAACAGAATGAGAGAATGGGAGCTTGAAAAAAGAAAGACATGTCTAAGAAAAAGGGCCCTCCCAGGGATTCAGAAGGAAGGGGAGAGAGAAAAGAGGGCAGTAAAACTGATCCCTCTACTAAGAAAAAGCCACACATGTAATTCAACATTGCCTTGAAGCTTGGGGACAAACCAAATTTCTTAGAACCGATAATGGACTGGCCTACACCTCTCAAAATTTTCAACAATTCTGTCTACAGAGGAATGTAACTTATTTAACTGGTTTGCCATACAGGGACAAGGCATTGTGGAACGTGCCCACCACACTGTTAAAACTTACCTTATCAAAAAGAAAGGGTGAGTCGATGAGGCTCTTACCCTTAACACTGAGAGTGGACATCTCCATGGTACTCTTTACTCTTAATTTTTTGAATATTGATGAGCAAGGCCACACTGCAACTGATCGTCACTGTTCAGAACCAAACATCTAGAGAAATTATCAAATGGAAAGTTGTCTTAACTGGAAAATGTAGAGGCCTGCATCCTATTTTAATAAGATCCAAAGGAGTTATTTGTGTCTTTCCACAGGAAGAAGACAATCCCCTTTGGGTTCCAGAATGCCTCATCTGAAGGATCTCCCCTTCAGAAGATGTGGACAAAAGAGGGAATTCTGGAAACAACGATGGATAATGACCCTTCTACTGGAGATCATGGTTCCTAGTATATCGGGGGAATTGTGTTGGGGTATTATGTCTAACATTCTGTTCATGCCTGTCATGCACAGTGCACAAGTTTTTCCACATTTCTTTACTACTGATAGCGAGCTGGGACTTGCCTTTTTACCATTAGATGGACAAATTCAGGTTCTGATGGAAAACAGAACTTCTCCCTCAAAGGAAGCCTGTGCTTTGTAATGATCTCTGACTTGAAAGACCAACGCCAGTGTATATCCTTATAAAATCAATCAGTGGCCTGGTTGAAAGCAGCTGCTTGGGGAACCCACTCTGAAATAATAGCCAATGCCTTGATAATTCAAGGCTGGAGGCCTAGTCATAAATCCAGGAAAGCACTGCCCCAGCAACCCAGAACGGCACCCTTTTGTAAAGGAAGATCCTCGGAGGACTCCATGCTTCCTTGGACTGGGTGCCAGGCCAGAAAAACCTTTTGGGTGGTTGAAGGATTTTTTTTCCTTTTCCCCACATGTAAGTGTAGAGATTAATGAAATCCTTGCTGGACATGATTTTAACTTCATGGATTCTGATCGGGCAGATGCTAACCCTTTTGATCAATGGTTACTTTGTGGGGTTAATGAGAGCTTTACCGATCTTTCACCTATGGCAACGATTGGAGGTGGATATAGTGAAAAGGTCCAAATGGGTTTTGAGGGGTAGGGCACTTTGAGTGCTGGTTTGGGGTCTTTCGATTGGTCCTCCTCTAATACTAAATATAAATCATTTAAAAGGGTGAATTATACTGTCACCCCGGTTTGTGTTTGACCCCCTTTCTGTGGGTTGTAAGTAATAAAAGTTTAAATAATAATCAATTAGAATTCGATTGCTTGCTTAATGAAAGTTTCTATACCCTGTGTTGGGATGCTACTAAGTATTGCTTTGCTTTGGTTACTCATGTTCCTAGATTTTTTCCAGTTCCTGTGGAAGCCTCTAGAATTTAAGCTTATTTAGAGAAAAGAGAGATTTTGGAATCTCTGCTATTATAGTTGGCTTGGTAGCAACAGCAGCAGTAGCTGCCTCTGTCACTGTTTCGGCCCTGGCCTTGTCTGCTACGGTTCAGACAACGCAAACTATAAAATGACCTTTAGGCAAGAGTGACATTGGCCCTGAACAGCCAGGCAATGGCCAACTCCCAGATACAGAGAGGCCTCATGTTGGTAAACCAACAGATCGATCTGGTCCAAGAGCAGGTGTATATTCTTTGGCAAATGCCTCAGCTGGGTTGCAAACATAAGCTGCCTAGCGTCTGTATCACCTTACTACAATTTCAGAATTTTACAAGAGCAGCTAACCTGTAAAAGGCTTTGTCTTGTTATTTGTTACAGAATTGGACCATAGAATTTGAACAGACACTCCGGGAGCTGAGGATCACCATCTTATAAGTTGATTGGACATGTCTTGACCTGTCATTGATGGAAGGATTTTCTACCTGAATTTCTGCAGCATTCTCCTACTTCAAGCAATGGGTGGGGGTGGTTTGTTTGGAGTGGCTGTGTACAGTGGAGTACTGCTCCTACTATGGATGATCTGCAAACTTAAATCCCAAACAAGGAGGGACAGGATGGTAGTAACCCAGGCACTTGTTGCTTTGGAGCAGGGTGTTTCCCCCGATATATGAATATTGATGATGCTCAAGCAATAAGGTTGCTGGACATCCAGCTCCACAAAACCCTGAGGCGAGTCTTGCTGCATGGGTTGGAGCGGGTGTGCTTTAACAACCCAGGTGAGTTTTGTGGCTAAGCACTGCACTGGAATGGCGTTGTGGTGTAATTTGAGCTTCTTTCTGGGAGATATGTCATCATACAAGAAGGTTGAGTGTCCTAGTGTCCTTTTCTCCAGGAAAAACGACAGGGGAGCTGACCAAGACCCCTCTGGGTGACGAGCCTGGAAGGAGGTTTTGTGTAAGGCCCCTATGCTTGCACAGTGGGAATTTGACCTCTATCTCCACTCTCCATACTGTGTGGCCTGTTGCTTCTAACATAAAAGAAAAGGGTGAGATGTGAGGAGCCGTCCTCACGGCCACCATTACAAGATGGTGCTCACAACACCATTGTCACTATTGCTCGTGGTGAGTGTGCACAGGCATCGGGGTATCTTTCCATTACCTGAGCCCTGTCTCTCCAATGGCGTCATCAGGCTGATGGTGGGCAGACAATTCCGGTGGTGCACGTCTCCAACCATACTTCTAACTGTACTTCACAGCCTATATAAGGGAGGGGTTTTCTGCTCTCTGGGTCTCCTGTCCTGAAGCTGATCATCTATCTCTCGAGATGCATTAAAGCTTTACTGCAGAAGGATCCGAGTGTCCTGTGGGAATTCTTTCTGGCAAGACTGTAGTGTGGGTCATAACACCCCTAAAGAATTAGAAGCAATCGTTAATAGTCTCCCAACCAAAAATAAGCCCAGGGTCTGATGGGTTTAGTTCAGAATTCTATCAGATATTCATGGAGACCTAATACCAATACTCCTCAAACTATTATGCAAAATTAAAAGAGAAGGAACACTATTTAATATGTTCTATGAAGCAAGATTACAACTATACAAAACCTAATGAAGAAAGGAAACTTTATTACAATTTCCATTATGAATATCGATGCAAAAATACTAAATAAAATCCTTTCAAAACGCGTCCGAGAATACATCAAAAGGATAATCCATCATGACCTAGTTGGCCTCCTTCTTATGATTCAGGGAGAGTTTAATATCGAAAACCATCAATTAAATCCATTATAGAAAAAAAAAAGAAAACAAAAACAAAAACAAAAAAAACTCAACTAAAAAAACCACATGATTATTCGATTAGATGCATAGCAAATAGTTGGATAAATACAATGGCCATTCATAATAAGTCCAGGAAAGACCAGGAATTCAAGGCATACATCTAAAAAAAATAAAAAGAAGGAGAAGAAAAGAAAAGAAAAGAAAAGAAAAGAAAAGAAAAGAAAAGAAAAGAAAAGAAAAGAAGGCCCAGGATTTAACTTTAATCTAAATGGTCAGAAACCAGAAGGAGTCCCACTAATATCTGGGACTGGACAAGGCTGCCCACTTTCTCCCTACCTATTCAATAGAGTACTTGAAATACTAGCCAGAGCAATTACACACATTAAAAAAAAAAAAAAAACCAAAAACCGAAAACAGATGAATACAAATTGGAAAGGAAGAAGTCAAAATTTCTCTATTTCCAGAAGATATGATAGCATGTATCTATGACTCCAAAAATTACAACAGAGAAAAGCTAATCCTGATACACATTTTCAGCTTAGGAGCTGAATTTAGAATTAATTTGAACATAACAGTGGAATTTCTCTGCAGAAAAGACAAATAGTATGAGAAAGAAATTAGGGGAAAACATGCTTCATAGTAGTCACAAATAATATAAAATTCCTTGGTGTGACTCTGAGAAAGTGAAATATATGTATGATAAACACTTCAAGTTTCTTCAAGAAAGAAGTCAAAGAAGATCTCTGAAGATGGTAAAATCTCCCATGCTAATGATTTGGCAGGATTAATATAGTAAAAATGGCTATCTTTCAAAAAGCAATCTGATATGCATTGCAATCACCATCAAAACTCCAAGTCATTTCTTCACTGAGTTAGAAAGGGCAATTTGCAAATTCATCTTGAAAAAAAAAACCTACTATATCCAAAACTATACTCAACAATAGAAGAATGTCTTTTGTAATCACCATGCCTGACCTCAAGCTGTACTACAGAACAATTATGATAAAAACTTCATGGTACAGGAATAGTGTTAGACAGGTAGATAAATGGAACAGAACTGAAGACAGAGAAATGAACCCAAACTCATGAGGTCACTTGATCTTTTACAAAGGAGATAAAACCACCCAGTGGAAAGAAAATGGCATTTTCAAAAAATGGTGCTCGCTCAACTGGCAGTTAGCATATTGAAGAAAGCAAATTGATTTGTTCTCATCTCATTGTACAATGCTCAAGTCTAATTGGATCAAGGAACTGCACATAAAACCAGAGACACTGAAACTTATAGAGGAGAAAGTGTGGAAGAGCCTCGAAGACAAGGTTAAATGGGGAATATTCCTGAACAAAACAGCAATGGCTGTTATTATAAGATTAAAAATAGACAAATGGGACCTCAAAAATTGCAAAACTTCTGTAAGGCAAGGGGCACTATCGTTAGAACAAAACGGGGAAAAAGTCTTTATCAATGCTAAATCAGATAAGGGACTAATATTCAATATATACAAAGAACTCAAGAAGCTGGATTCCAGAAAATCAGATAACATTATTTTAAAAAATGGGGATGGTTCTAAACAAAGAATTCCAAATTAAGAAACACTGAATGGCTGAGAAGCACCTCATAAATGTTCAAAATCCTTAATCATCAGGGAACAGAAAGTCAAAATAACCCTAAGATTCCACCTCACAGAGTCAGAATGGCTAAGATCTAAAACCCAGATGACAATAGTTGCTGGTGGGTATGTGGTGAAGTAGGAACACTCCTCCATTGCTTGTGGAATTGCAAGTTGGTACTACCACTCTGGAAAGCAGATGGGGTTTCCTCAGAAAAGTGGTAATAGTTCTACTGAAGATCCAGCAATAGTCCTCCTTGGCATATATCCAGAAGATATTCCAACTTGTAATAAGGATACATGCATCACTATGTTCATAGCATCCTTATTTATAATAGCAAGAAGCTGAAAATAAACCTGATGCCCGTCTTCAGAGGAATGAATACAGAAAATATAGTATATTTACATAATGAAATACTACATTACTATTAAAATCAATGAATTCATGAAATTCTTAGACAAATGGATGGATCTGGATGATATGTTCCTAAGTGAGATAACTCAATCACAAAAGAAAGCACATGATATATACTCACTGATAAGTGGATGTTATCCTTGAAGCTCAGAAAAAAACAAGGTAAAATTTGCAAAACCCATGAAACTCAACAAGAAGGAAGACCAAAGTGTGGATATGTCGTTCCTTCTTAGAATTGGTAACAAAAGATCCATGGAAAGAGTTACAGAGAAAAAGTTTGGAACTAAGACTGAAGGAATCCAGACACTGCTTCATTCTGTGATCCATACCATAAACAACCACCAAACCCAGATTCTGTTGAAGAGCCAAACAAGAGCTTAGGGTCAGGAGACTGATATAGTTGTCTCCTGACACGATCTGCCATTTCCTGACAAATACAGAAGTGGATGCTCACAGAAATCCATTGGACTGAGCACAGGGTCCCTAATTATGGAGCTAGAGAAAGTACACAAGGAACATTCTATGAGGAAAAACAACTAACAAGTACTCCCAGAGTTCCCTGAGATTAAATCTCCAATCAAAGTAAACATAAGTTGTGACTTATGCCTACAGCTGCATATGTAGCAGAGGATGGACTAGTATGTCATCAATGGGAGGAGAGACACTTGTTCTTGTAAAGTTCCTATGACCAAGTTTTGGGAATGCCTGGGCCAGGAATTGGGAGTAGGTGTGTTGGAAAGCAGGGATAGAGGGGAGAGGACTGGGATTTTTGGAGGGGAAAATAGAAAAGGGAATAACATTTGAAATGTAAAAAAAAAAAGAAAAAAAAGAAAAGAAATAATAAAAAAGGAATGAAATAAATTATTTGTAATGTTCTTGAAATAAATTCAGGTTTTGCAAACATATTATTGGAACAATGTTCAGGTATTTTCCGGTGGCAAAATCATAATAAGTTATTTTTTATCAACATATTGTGACTACAATGTCAAGAGTAGTTATATGTGTTGCTAAAACTCGGGTATAAGAATATATAGATATAGATAGATAGGTAAAATTTCAAATGAACTATATAAAATCTCTGAGAAAAGACTGCTTCCGTTTCAGGTGACTAGGTAAAAGTCTAGTGAACTGCACAACACACAATTAATACCCAACACTGAATATGCAGTAACCTTCAGAAAGAGACTCCTCCGAAATATTTATGTCATCTTCTTCATCATCAAAGTCCAAAAGTAATAAGTAATCTTCCTTTGGAATCACCATCATTTTCTTAAGAGCCATTCTTCTCTTAAAAACTATAATGTCTACTTAGTTAAAAAAAAAAAAAGGAAAAAAAGAGAAAAAAAAATATGATCTTCCTCCTTCATTTAACCCTCAGAAGCCGTAGGAAAAGGCAGATCGGGAGGTTTTTCCTCACATAGTGGCCTCTTGGGACTGAGATTTCTCTCCAGTCACACATCCTTTAACAGTCCAATAACCCTGATCAGAGCTGGTTATCTCTTCCAGGTCATTCAGAAGTGAACTCCTTCACAACCGCACCTTTCCTTGCTTGTCTGCTCAATGGGAAAAACAAACAAACAAACAAACAAACAAACAAAACAAAGCAAAACAAAGAATAAAAACAAAAAAAGCAAAACAAAAACAAAGCAAAACAAAAACAAAAACCAAAAAAAAACAAAAAACAAAAATAAAACAAATAAAAAAAAAACAATAACAAAAATAAAAAACAAAACAAAATCAAACAAACAAACAAACAAATAAATAAAACGTTATCAGGAGAGACCCACATGTAGTACTCTGAGGACCCTTTGTGATGCCAGATGGAGAAAACAGGTCTCATCCAGGGATTTCACCCTTTGGCTGAATATACCCTGTGTATGCTGTCATGGAGTACCAGGCACCATTGATTAGAAGGGAGGTCTCAGGAGGTGGAAATGAGCTACCATCTTTAAGACAAATGATTTCCAGTTTCTAGGTTGATAAGCATTTGCAGACTTGAAAAAACATGAACAAATGTGTAACATGAAAGTACTGGAAATGGCACTACTAATTTCAACTGTAATATTTTTTGTTATTTATTTATGTGCATAAAAATTAAAATGTGTGTACTTTTTCTGTATGTACATACCCACAACAGAACAGTCCATGCTGTCCTAATATATCAGAAGAGATCATCCAGATTCACTACAATCCCTGGTAAACTCCCACCTCCACCTTCCTAGTACTGAGCTTGATTACAAGAGTGTGCTAGGATGTGCAGGCCCTCTCACCCTCACTTATGTGCTTGGATGCCCAGCCCCTTTTTCTCCCTTATGTGCTAGAGTGCTCAGGAACTCTCTCTCACCTATGTGCTATGCCCTCTCTCACTTCTGTGCTAGTCTGCTCATGCCCTCTCTCTCACTTATGCCTCTATAGCCTACAGAAGCTAAAAGAGAGCAGTGATTCTCTAAAACTGTAGCTGTGCATAAATTGTAAGCCACTATGTGGGTGCATTGTGCCCGGTCCTCTTCATAGAACAGGTGCTTTTTGTTTGTTTGTTTGTTTGTTTGTTTGTTTGTTTCTTTGTTTGTTTTTTGAGAGAGGGTTTCTCTGTGTAGACCTGGCTGTCTTGGAAATCACTCTGTATACCAAGCTGGTCTCAGACTCAGACATTCTTGGCCTCTGCCAACCAAGTGATGAGAATAAAGGCATAAAGCACCACTGCCCAAACAACAGTTGCTCTTATCAGCTAATTTTCCACTTTTCAACTAATCTAGTGTGTACTTCATGTATCTTTAGGGCATTTCTCCCATTTACTTTCAAGGTGGAGGGTGTTTCCACCAGAACAGGGACCCAAAGTGGGATCCGTGGCACCATGGCATGGGTGTTTATTGTTACATGCCAACATTGAGAAATCCATCAAGAATCATTGGAACAGACTTGAAATGAATCACTTGAAAGAATATAAACAAGAAAGGGAGGTAAACACAGACTGTGGGAGATGTATAAATAATCTGGTTTACCAAAGTTTTATTGAACCCAGTGATCTCTACTCTGATATTAGTATGTCCATAAGAGTCCTGGGAGGCATCATGTATTCCCCAGTGCTGAGCAAATCTTGAGATGCCAGTAAAAGAAGCCTTTACAACTGCTCCTCCCTGGATAAAAATCAAAGGATTGAAATCTGTACAATTGCCATTGACTCCCCAAAGCACCCACTTGTGAAAGGAATGCATTCTAAAGTCCTGAATGAAAAATCTCTTTTTCATAAAAAATTCATTCTTTGGGTCATCTGTCATGTTGGAAGAAAAGGAAAAAGTTTTACTCTGATCTGCCCAACAAGTGATGGAGGATCGACAATCAGACCAAGGCAGGATCAGACCTTCATCTTCCAAGACACAATGAGGGGCTATTTTTGGTTGGTGGGGACATTCTTTGTCTGAAAAGTTAGGTGGTACAAATGTACCATTAACCCAAATTGCCTCCTGCCAAAAGGTCCGATTTGTAAAGGTTATATCTACATTAGAATTATCTTGGGTTGTGCTCACCCAACCTCCTTGGTGCTCATTAAACCTCCCTAAAGCTCAGGCTGGGAGGTTGATACAATGTCCTTGTCCATTAATTTGAAAACATAAAAAACCCTGTTCTAGTAAGGAGTGATTTTCTCCTAATGATAATAACGAGTTGGATCATAGGGTAAATATGGCAAATCCACTGTTTTATTATTAGTAAAGAATTTTGGAAATTTGGAAAATTTGGAAAACTATAGTATCATGGCGAACTGACATTGGTTTAGGGAAAGTCGAGAGAATAGCACATATCTATTCACCCATTATACTAGGAACCTGAGACAAGTTCAGCATTGTCAGGATCAGGAACAGTCCTCAGGAGGTCAGCATTTTTGCACCATCCTTGATGAATATCCTGCGGGTGAGTCAATCCGGCAGCCAAAATGGGTTGTCTTCACTCTGTGGAAAAACACAAACAGCTCCCTGGGATCTGATTAAGATAGGATCCGGGCCTTTCCAGAGACCAGTTAAAACATCCTTCCGTTTGACCATTTCTTTTGGTCTATCAGGGTCTGAGCTATGTCGCTCAGCTGCAGAACGTCCCTGCTCGTCAAGATTCAAAAAATTAAGTGTAAAGAGTGACATAGATACTGCTACTCTTGGCACTGAGGGCAGAGTCTCATCAACTCCCCCTTTTTGTTTTATAAGATAAGACTTGAGTGTGTGGTGGGCACATTCCACAATGCCTTGTCCTTGAGTATTATAAGGAAGGCCAGTCAAGTGAGTGACATCCATTTGATGACAACATTGCTGAAATTTAGTAGAAGTATATGCTACCCCATTATACGTTTTAAGAATTGTGGCCTTGCCCCAGCACTCCACACTTCTAGGCAGTGCTGTATAACATGAGAGGTTTTTTCCCCTGTTAAAGGTATGGCAAACATTACACCATTGCAGGTGTCAAAGGAATCATGTAAGTACTGATTTCTCCCAAAGGAGGAAATATGAGTGTCATCCATTTGCCAGACTTGTAATGGCCTGATGCCTCGAGGGTTTACCCCTACATGAGGTGTAGGCAAAAATTGACAACTACCTATGCACATAAGGCAGAGGTTCACTAGGACACTGAAGCCAACAATCCCGAGGCCGAGCAGCAAGGTGGCTTTCACCAGTCGTTGTTGGACTTTTTCTGCACTGAGTAGCTTGCATTTTATCTTGCAGGTACCTTTCTCCCTTATAATGAACTGCTTCCTCCTCCAAGTCCGTTTCTTCAGAGGAGCTAAGCCCTTCATCAGATTCTGAGCTACTAAGAGCTAGCTGCTTAAACTCATCTAGTGGCACGTAGAGGCTCCTTTCCTTATGTGCCTCTCCAGCTGGATCTCCCTTCTTCTCTCCCTTTCCATCCCTTTTCTAATCTCTCCCAAGGCATTCTTTTCTTTTTATATCTTTTCCTCGGGATCAAGGCCCATGAAAAGGCCTAAATGACCCTAAGCAAGCATACCATGGTGCCACATGGTCTATCTCCCTGACAAATCCCTCTAAGGTATTAGTGGCACATTTTAGGCCACACTGCTTCAGGACCGAGTGTAAGGCCACTATTATAGAATGCGAGATTCTCATACTGCCGCTGTACAGGCCTGACTGTGACTGAAAATGGACGCTGTCCAGGCACTGTCCAGTCCTGACCGTGACTGAAACTGGTCGCTGTCCAGGCGCTATCCAGGCCTGACCGTGACTAAGAACCAGTCAGCAGTGGAAGCAGTGGAAGAAAAACGAAACTGAAAGGAAAAGTGCAATCGCTGTGCAAACAATCAAAAGGGTGTCTAACTCTGGAGAAATTTCAAAACTGTATGTACCTTACAGAGCCTTTCATCCCGCAGTTCTGATAACGCCCCGCGAACAAGGGATCTTCCTTGCACTGGTGTGATGGTATAAAGTTCCCGGGTTCCTCGGTGCCACTTATTGCATCCCACTCGACCGGCAAGAAAGAAGCAACAAACCGGAATCTTCTGTGGCAAAAGATTTATTGCTTACTTATCAGGAAGACCATGATCCGGGAAAATGGCGCTGCTTATATAGCCAACAGCATGACGTTTCAGCACCTGATGTGACGTGACAGCTCCTGATTCGTTGCTTGCCCATCACCCCACTATTATGCCCCGAGAATGGACAGTGACTAGGAGTGAGTTCACTCTTGCACCTGCGTACAAGGCTTGTTTACTAGTTAGGCACAGGGGAGGCCATCACCATCTTATAATGGCGATTGCTTGTGGCACGCACGGCTATTCTCAGTGATTGCTTGCGGCATGCACGCGATTTCTCAGGGCATGGCACTACACAGCCGTCTATATAAAAATGAAAATGTAATTAAGGATAAAAGTGATACAGGAGAAATGGGTAACAATTCAAGGAGGAGAAGATAGGGATGAATTTGCTAAAACTCATTTATGTGTATGTAGAAAGTTCTTACCCAACAAATTTAAAACAAAGTAAGTAAGTAAGTAAGTAAGTAAGTAAGTAAGTAAGTAAGTAAGTAAGTAAGTAAGTAAGTAGGTAAGTAAGTAAATAAATAGACAAATATATATGTATGCACGTGCATATCCGATTGGTGTGTGTGTGTGTGTGTGTGTGTGTGTGTGTTCATATAAGCTTGTAGGTATGTCGCACCTGTGACTAGAGGAATGCAATCATGCAGTATCTTTCTTTATGTCCTATGACGCAGTGTGTTGATTAGAATATCTTTTGCCCATGGTATGTGGCATTATTACAAGGTGTTGGCTTGTTAGAGGAAGTGTATCATTGTGTAGGCTTGCTTTTGTGTAGTGCTCAATCTCTGCTCAGAGACAAAAATCGATCCTCTTCCTTGCTACCTGTGGCCACAAGCTTCCTTCTGGTAGCCTTCAGACTAAGATATAGACCACTTAGTTCCTTCCCCAGCACCTCCTCTACCGGGGTGCTGCCATGCTTCCTACCAAGATAATAATGTACTGACCCTCTGAAACTGTAAGACAACCTCATTTAAATTTTCCTTATAAGAGTTGCCTGAGTCATGATGTCTCCTCACATCAATGAAACCCTATGGAACATAGGCAGTATGTTAGACTGATTTTTAGTGCTTACAAGATAATTGCAACCAGCCTGCAAGCACAAAGTAAAGATGATGAATGAGTTGCTGTATTTTTTTTCTCCATCTACCCAAGGGACTTCAGACACTCCCAGATATGCTGGACTGCACCTGAATCTTACTACATCACTAGAGGTGTCCCCATCATCTTTGAGATCTGAGCAAGGAACTGTGGGACCTTTCTCATCTAAAGCAACTAAATCTAAGGAAACAACTGTAGGGTTTTCTGCATCTGCTCAGGGTACTGGGGGGCATTCCTTATCTGCACAAGACACAGTAGGAAAGCCAATGTCTGCAAAGCAGTCTGTGGGAACTTTGCCTCCCACTCCAGGACCTTTAGGGTCCACCCAAATCACTCGGATCTGATCAGAAGCCTCTGGGAATTTCTTCCTCTTCACCAGGAACTCTAGGCTCTTCTTCTTCCATAGAGCCTTCTGGACATTGCCTTTCTGACCAAGCGTCTTTAAATCTGTCCACAACTAGGCAAGGGAGTGTACAAACTGTGCCGTCTTCTCCAAAGACTGTGCAACATCCAACTTATTGCCAGAAATGTATGAGGTTTTCTCCGCTTTCTGAACCTTCTGGACAAAGATCCCCAGCTTCCTCAAGGGATATTGGGCCGTTACTACCTAGCCAGAAATCTCAAAAATCCATTTCATATTCACCAGCAGATGGGAATCACTCACCATCTGTACTAGGATCTCAGGAGCATCCTCTATCTAGTAAAGACTCTCAAGGATATGTGCTATCCTCTCAAAAGTGTAAGGACTTTTCCACAGCTGCAGAGGGGATTTTGCCTGTGCAAAGTTCTTTGTCATCCACACAAAGGAATCTAGAACCTTCCGTAGATTCCACAGGGATATTGCTCATGGGACAATGTAAACACACAGAGACTACCTCGGGTCCTTTGCCTCTAGTGAGGGAGAATACTGAATCTTCTACATATGCTTTGCCTACCCTAGGACCTTTGCCACCATCACCTCGAGAACCTGGTACACATTCATCTTTTACTCAAGGAGGTGCAGAAACATTCCCATCTAGTCCCGGGAACCTAGCACATTTGCAATCATCCCAGGGGCCTCTGACACATTCCATCTCAGCCCAGGCAATGACTCATATCTCTGGATCTGCTGAAGGGGCTCTACTGCATTCAGCTCCTTCCCCAGCAGTTTCAGAAACAAATGAATATTCTCCTTCTACCTGAGGGACTTCAGACACTTCCAGATGTGCTGAACTGCACCTGGATCATACTACATTATTACAGGTGTCACCATCATCTTTGAGATCTGAGCAAGGATCTCTGGGACCTTGCATACCTGAAGGGACTAAATCTAAGGAAACAACTGTAGGGTTTTATGCATCTGCTCAGGGCACTAGGGGTCATTCCTTATTGGCACAAGCCAAAACAGGAAAGTCCATGTCTGCAAGGTAGACAGTGGGAACTTTGCCTCCCACTCCAGGACCTTTAGGGTCCACCCAAATCACTCGGGTGGTCTCAGAGTCTTTTCCATCTGATCAGAAGCCTCTGGGAATTTCTTCCTCTTTACCAGGAACTCTAAGCTCTTCATCTTCCATAGAGGCTTCTGGAAATTCCCTTTCTGACCAAGGGTCTCTAAAACTGTCCACAACTAAGCAAGGGAGTGTAAAAACTGTGCCATTTTCTCCAAAGACTGTGCAACATCCAACTTATTGCCAGAAAGGTATGAGATGTTCTCCCCTTTCTGAACCTTCTAGACAAAGATCCCAACTTTCCTCAAGGGAATTTGGGCCATTACTACCTAGCCAGAAATCTCAAAAATCCATTCCATATTCACCAGCATATGTAACACATTCATCATCTGTACTAGGTTCTCAGGAGCATCCTCTATCTAGTAAAGACTCTCAAGGATATGTGCTAACCTCTCAAAAGTGTAAGGACTTTTCCACAGCTGCAGGGGGGACTTTGCCTGTGCTAAGTTCTTTGTCATCCACCCGAAGGAATCTAGAACCTTCGGCAGATTCCTCAGGAATATTGGGCTTGGGGCAATGTAATCACACAGAGACTACCTCGGGCCCTTTGCCTCTAGTGAGGGAGAATTCTGAATCTTCTACATATGCTTTGTCTACTCTAGGACCTTTGCTACCATCACCTTGAGAACCTGGTACACATTCATCTTTTACTCAAGGAGGTGCAGAAACATTCCCATCTGGTCCTGGGACCCTAGCACATTTGCAATCAGCCCAGGGGCCTCTGACACTTTCAAGCTCAGCCCAGGCAATGACCCATATTCTGGATATGCTGAAGGGGCTCTACTGCATTCAACTCCTTCCCCAACAGTTTCAGAAACAAATGAATGTTCTCCATCTACCCAAGGGACTTCAGACACTTTCAGATGTGCTGAACTGCCCCTGGATCTTACTACATCACTACAGTTGTCACCATCATCTTTGAGATCTGAGCAAGGAACTCTAGGACCTTGTTCAACTGAAGAATGCCATCTAGAAGTGACTAAATCTAAAGAAACAACTCTAGGGTCTTCCACATCTGCTCAGGGCACTGAGGGGATTTTTTTATCTGCAGAAGCCACAGTAGGAAAGTCCCTGTCTGCAAAGGAGACTGTGGGAGCTTTGCTTCCCACTCCAGGACATCTGGGGTCTACCCAAAATACTCAGGTGCGACCAGAATCTGTGTCATCTGAGCAGATGTCTCTGGGAATTTGTTTATCTTCACAAGGAACCCTAGGTTCTTCATCTTTCCAAGAGGCTTTCGGACATTTCTGTTTTTCCCAAGGGTATCTAAAAGCCCAATTTTAAACAGGGGAATACACAAAGTGTTTCATTTGCTCAAGATACTTTGCATCCTTCAACTTCTTGTCAGACAGAAGTAGGATTTTCTCCAACTGCCCATCATTTTGCACAAAGATCCCCAGGTTTCCAGAGGAACACTCGAACTTTCCTACCTAGCCAGAAATCTCAAGAAACATTTTATCCTACACCATCAGTACTGGGTGTTCAGGAACATCTTGTATCTACTCCAGAGGTTCTAGAAGCTTTGTCATCTTTTCAAAAACACAAGAAATTTTCCAGGGCACAAGAGGGAACTTTGCTCATGCAAAGTTCATTTTTCCCCAAACAAAGAAATCGAGAAAATTCAACAGATGCCACAGGGATATTTGCACAATATGAAGAGTCACACAGTGCTTTAGGCCTTTTTTCACAAGTGAGGCAGGCTGTAGCATCTTCTCAGTCTACTTCAGCAAATCTAGGAACATTGCCACCATCATCGCCAACACCTGGTAGACATTCCTGTTCTGACCAAGGAGGTGCAAAGACTTTCCCATTTGGTCAAGGGTATCTAGCACCTTTGCAATCTGCCCCGGGGCCTCTGAAACTTTCTATCTCAGCCCAGGCAATGATGAATACATCACAATGCTATGAATGTTCTCATAATCCTCTGGGTCTTTCATCCTCAGAACAAAGGACTCCAGGATCTTCTGATTCTGCTCAAGGAGATGTGAGTCCCAGTCTCTGCACAAGGGGACCATACATCTGTCCACATGTCCACAAAGGTCTACCCAATATTCTACATCTTCCAAAAGGTTTTCAAGTCCTTCTTTACATACACAAGGTATAGGAACTCACTCCACATCTACACACTACACAGTAGCAGACTCACCATCTTTACCAGTGTGTCAGGGATATAACCACCCTGCTCAAAATACAGCAAGGATTTTGAGATCTGACCAGGGATCTCTGAGGATTTCAGCAAATACACAGGCTCTGTAGAAACATTGCTGCCTCCCCAGGGGGCTCTAGGATATTCATCATTTGCATGAGGAGCACAAAAATTTTCAACAGCTACCCCAGGACATGTGATATCCAATGACTCACCTCTGGAACTTGCAATTTCTGCCCAACTTAGTTCCTCACTTTCTTCCCTAAGCCTTTTGGATCTTCCCTTTCCACAGAAGAGCCTTTTGACCTCTCTAAACCTACAGAGGGACCTTTAACTTCATTCCAGGGACCAAATGAGTCTTTGAATTCTCTACAAGGGGTTCAACAAACAGATCCATCTACTTCAGATCCTTCAGGATCTATGCATTCTTCCAAAGGACCCATGGTAATTTCTTTATCTGATTGAGGAACACTAGGATCTATATCATCTGCCCTAGAGCCTTTGACATTGTCCCTATCTGCTCAAGGGAATCCAGGACATTTGTTATCTGTTCAAGAAGCTGGAGGCCCTTGGCTGTCTTTATAGGGGAACCTGGAAGTTTGTACCTGTACACATGGCAATCCAGGAATATCCAATGCTTCATCACGAGCTTTGGAAATTTCAGCATCTACCATAGTGAGTCTAGGACCTTCTCCATCTGTCCAATTGGATTTGAAAGAGTAACATTCTGTCTTAATGTCTTGGAGACCTTCCATGTCTGCCCAAGGTGTACTAGAAACATCAATATCTTCCCAAGGGCTTACAGAAACTTCCTTGTTACCTCAAGAGCCTCCAGGACACTGGTTGGAAAAGGAGGCTTTAGGATATTTACCATCCAATCCTGAAGATCTTGGACTTTCTGATTCTTCCCAGGACACACTAGAAATATGGGCATGTATGCAAAATAGTACAGAAATACCATCTGTCACCCAAGAGGTCATAGAATCTTTGTCAGCCACATAAGATTCTCCCAAATTACCAGCTCCTTCACCACTTAGTCCAGAGACAGAAGAACCTCTGACATATACACAATCCATCTCTAAGAGTTCAGAATCTGTGCCAGGGACTCCAGAAGCTTTGGCATCTGTGTTAGGGTCTCTGTGTCTTTTGAAACCCAATGAAGGTGCTCTGGGCCCTTTAGTATCTGAACAAGGGATCCTGAGAACACCAGCATTTCCCCAGGAAAGTCTAGAACTTTCTCAACCTGCCCAGGGGCCTCTAAAATCTGTGACATCTCACCAAGAAACCGTCGATACTTCCTCTTCAACAGAGTTTCAGGGACTGTCCCTTTGTGCAGAAGGGGACATTATTCCTACCCCTCCTCGTGAAGATGGATGGAGAAATTTCTCTTATCTCAAAAAGAACCCTAGACGTTTGAAATTTAACCAAAGGATATTGAAACATGTCCCAATTCCTGAAAGGGATATCAGATACTGCCTTTCAGAACTTGTTGCCTTAAAATGTATCTCTTCTGCCGTAAGTAGCCTCACATCTTCCAAGTATGCAGAAAAGGAATCCAGTCCTACCTCTACTCCTCAAAGGAGCATCTCCTCCTTAAAATCATCTCAATTGAGTTTCAGATCTAGTATTCTTTGTAAAAAAGTTCTCAGTCATTCTCCTCTTCCAGGAGATTGCCCCACACCTTCTAAATTGAGGAAAACAAGACCAAGCCCTTCCTCTGTAGATCAAGAGGGCCTGAAATATGTGCGCTCAAAACATGCGGGCTGGAAACACTGCCATTCTTCCAAAATTTGGGTAAGAGTTTGCAAATTTAAGAAAGAGGTGTAAAGCTTAAAACTATGACTAACATAAACTTCACCACTTCTGATTCTGCTAAAGGAGCCTGCAGATGCTCACCATCTCATGAGGTGGGCCTCAGAAGTCCCCTACCAAGCCAAGGCATTCACAGACCATCTAAGTCTACTGAAACCCCATCAGAAAAAGCCCCTTCTGACCAATGGGACACCAAAGCTTCCAATTCAGAGCATGAGGTTGATAAGCCATCCTCCATCCTTACAGAAGTGTGCATGCGAACCACTCTTTCTCATGAAGACAGCCTCAGGCATCCCACCTTCCTCATGAGATTCCCAGACACGCTACTTCTACCAAGAGAAAACAGAGGAAAGCCTCTGTTACCCAAGGAGCCCTGCAAGCTTCCCCTACAGATCAAGAATGCATTGAGTCATCTCCAGATGGAGACAGTCCCCATAGAGGTGTGCAACACTCATCATCACCCCAAGAGGATATCAGCCTTTCTTTTTCTACTAAGGAGGACTCAAAACATATTCCTAATGTCCAAGAGGGAGAGAAAACTTCCAGAAGTGCCAAACGGGAGCCCATAGCTTTTGTGCCTATCCTATGGGCATTCATACCTCCAAAAGGGAGTACCACATTCCCTTTTGGAACATTCCCTGTTATGCGAAGATATGACAAACATACAATATCTCAAGCAGAGGATGTGGTACCTGCTCTCTCCTGTTCTTGGAGAGACCCATCATTACAATATGAATTTGGGTTCCCCCTTTGTGACCTAGGAGGCCACAAATATACACATCATTTGAAAATCAATCTCAACAGGATCGCACTGCAAAAGGGGAGTTGTAGTTCTTTCCTCTTCCCTAAAGGAGGTGTTGGACCTTCTCAATCAGACCAATGTGGACTCAGACTTTCCAGTTCTCACCAAAGGGACACTGGCTTTGTGATCCCTGTTTCAGAAAGGCTCAGAATGCTTCAGGCTGAAATAGGTGGCCCCTCAAATGCTCCATCTAAGAAACTGGGCCTCACCAGTGCTTTTTATGACAAAAGAGATATCGAAATGCTCTAGGAGGCTTACGACTTACTCCTTGCTTCTGACTTCCTCCTTCTGCCCAGGGACACACCAGAGCTCCCCAGCCTGCCAAACGGAACCTGTAAGGCAGTCCATTTCAAGAGGGTGGCCTGGGCCCTACTCTCTCTTACTCTGGCATTTTCAGTTCTTTTTTGATACAGAAGCTGCCCTCATATTTTCCCTTTCTATGCCCCTTATGAACAACATGAATTTAGAACTTTTTCTTTTCATCAACTGTATATCAAACTTACAATTTCCACTCCTAGCTGCCTCAGATGCACATTGAAGCCTCATCTATGCCCCTGTGACTAAAAGCAGGACAAGAATCCCCTTTCTGATTAAGATTAGCTCACAATTGTATCCAGAAGAATGTGCTATATAATTTTCACCTCATGGAGAGTATTATGTGATTCTCCTGAACATTGAGGACCTAGACCTACCTACTAGATCTGATCTAGTCCATGAAAAATCCACTCCCTTGATCTAAGGTGCACCAAGTGCTTCTTATTCTGATCCTCTGACCTAATTACCCCTGTCCAAGGATCAGGACCCGGGTTCCTGAAGTCTCAGAGCTTAAGAGTAGCCAGCACGTTAATGAACCCAGGACATAGACATTAAGCTGACCAGCAAAAATGAGAAAGCCTTGCCATTTTTAGAAGTAGGCAGCAGATTTATCAGGAGAACTAGCTGGGAAATGTCTCCTAGCACACTGGAGATTGATTAAGCTGTTGCATGGCCTGCATGATTTGTGTGTTCTAGCTTCCCAGGAAGTCTCAATCATGAAATATTCAGGCCTTCTCTCCTCTCCACATCGACCCTTGATCTTGTACAGATACAATAGTCTTTGGCATTTCTACTTTCCCCAACATGGTGTGAACCTTTCTGCCTCTAAAGGATGGCATCCTTTATAGATTGTTTGTGGATACATCAACATTATCACTCTGTCAATGGGTCCTCCAAGTCCTGTTTCTGACACACAAACCTCAGAATTATCCCTTCAGCACCAAGAAGACTCACACTGTCCCCCCCATGCTTGAAGTGGAGCTTAAATCACTCTCAGTGGCTCAAGGAGTCATCAGGTACACTTTGTCTAAATTAGGAATTCAAAAACACTCCAGGCATTCTTCTCTGGTAAGGTTCAGACCTACAGCTTAAGAACCACAGATCTTCTAAACTACTGTATGGACCAAGGGAACTTCTGATATGCCCATTCTGAACCAGGGATCCTCAGATCATCCCCAATAGCCTAAGTGACCTTCATCTTACCTGTCTAGAACCAATGTGCTGGGGCTGGAGAGATGGCTCAGCATTTAAAAGCACTGACTTCTCTTCCACAGGTCCTGAGTTCAATTCTCAGCAATCACTTGTTGTACCACAACCATCTGTCATGGGACCTGATGCCACCTTTTGGTGTGTCTGAAGACAATGACAGTATACCCACATACATGAAATAGAACCTATGTGACTCACAACTTACACCAATAACTCAAGGGGGATTCAGATGTAACCCCCGAAATCAAATATGTTAGAAACTCCCCAGTATTGAAGGCAGCATTATCATATGAGAACCAGAAACCTCAGAATTTCGTTAATTTCCCTCAGAATTACCACTTCAGAACAAAGGTGTCACATAGGTCCTCAATAACTGAAGATGCCCTGATACATATGACATGATAAGCAAAGGACTTATCAACAGACCCCAACAACATTTTAAGAAAGCCACAAAGTTGGCTCTTTTACTATCAGCATGCAATAGCATTGATGAAGTTACAATGGGGACTCAGATGTACCCTTGTAGACCCAGGATAATTTATACCTCCAGCATAAATATCAACTCCATTACGTCAGGCCCCCTCAGATGTAAAGTATCCCATAACTTCAAGGGGGCTGACACCCAGTTGGTTTATCTTTTGAAGAGCACCTAAACCTTGCTTCCTCTAATCATAGTATCCCCTGACATTATGTGTGTGCCAAAGGGGTCAGCTGACCTTGAGTAAAACTCTTTATTCTTCCTCCTTCTGCACTGGAAGGGTCTGAGACATGCCTCTCTGATGAAGCAAGGTATAGAACTGACCTTGTTAGTGAGAAGTTTGTCTCAAATATTCAGGCTCAGCTCTAGTGTGCTTCAGGCTGAATCCTTGGTACCAAGAATACACAAGAGTTTCAGTCTTTGTTCATAGTGGAATCAGGTCTACCACTCAACTAAGAGCTTCTCCCTCAGACCTTATTGTTTAGGGAATACACTTTTGACCACCAAAAACAAACAAACAAACAAAACAAACCTCACAGAACTCCAGAGTCAAGTCCCATGGCCAATGTATAAAAACCTCAGCCTGGATTCAAGGCTCTCTTTAAGCTGGTCATCAGAAAGGTAACTGTACACTACACCCACACCTGTGTGCTTTGTTGTAAGTTTAATAGACAACAAATCCAGGGACTTTGAGCCAACTTGTCAGAAGAAACCTCAGATTGCTGTCAAATCTTCATGGAGTCCTAAGAGATAAGAATTTTTTAGAGTTCTCTGAAGATGTGGAGGCCTGGAGTGCCTGGAACAAACTCCTCTACAGAAGGTGAACAGGGCAACTCCCCTACAGTCCAACAGGGTTGAGGGACTTTCTACTTTCCAAACCTATAGTATTTTCCTTCCTGTGATGATCAAGGTCATAAAATGTACACCTTTGATGCAATGGGCAATCATAAAAATCCCTTCCGTTCAGGAACCCATGGGATATTTTACCTCTGACCAAGGAGAATTGCTCCCTCTGCTCAAAGTTCACAGAAATCAAGAGGAGGAGGCCAATCCTGGAACCTTATGCCACTTTCTTGAGTATAGTCACATGACATTGTGTGAAATCATCATTATAACTCAGTTCTGGTTGGTTGAACATAATTCTTAGGAGGCAATCATGCTGAGGATACAATCCGAAGCTTTTCATGAATCATGGTATCTATATTTGGTGCCTTGCTAATTCAGTTAAGGATATGGATACCCCAGGCTGTGAAGAACTGTCAGAAGTTGTGGCAATGCTAGGACCTCATGAGCTAAGGTAAGCAATTTAATTTTTGCTCAAAATATTATGGGGAATTTTATACTCTGATCATCTCTCCTGTTACAAGGATATCAGCAACTCCTTTCTCCCCAGGGCTACTCACTCCTTCTACCTTTACTTAAGGAGGCATCACATATTCCCACTGAAGCAAAGGGAGCCTCAGATCATACCAGTTTGTCCAAAGCAGGCTTGGACATACATTTAGGTTGAGGAATCCCACAGAGCTTGCTGATATTATGGACTGAACCTTAGATGTTTTTCCTAATGTTTCTGAGACTTTTCCTTCAGTTCAAGGTAAACTCTAGATTCAAAAAGGTTTCAATGAAGAATCTTTGACATAGATACTCTGTCAAGGAAGAATCTTTGATTTTATCTTTGAATTAGGGAAATATAGACTCACCCTTAAATTTGCCCGGGGATTAATACAAATTCTGCTGCTTATGGAGCCTACAGAAAAGCCACTGACATGAAAAACTCAAGCCAATGTTCTTTTTTATTTTTTTTCCCCAAGGAAACTTTAAATCAACTTCTCTTGACTATGCTTACCTCAGAAAATCCACTTTTATCCATAGAACCATGAGGTCTATTCCTCTAGGAGGTCCTAAAGTTTCCCTTCAGACCTGGATGGCCAGGCATGCTCAAATAAAAGAAGGGATGCCAAACACTCTGAAATGATGTCCTGGGACATGACAGTAATTATATGAACCCTAATCTAATTTTTAATTTTAAGCCTGTCACTTGAAATGGATCAATTCCATTTTGGTGCCTATGCCTGGGATGCTGCTGTACAGCTTATGGAGAACATAGAGCTAGAGTTTACCAAACAATTTGAAAGAAAACTGCTCTGATTGTTGGCAAGCAAAACTCAAAGTCTCAGAACACATGGGTATTCTGGACTATGAGGACATTTGCACTTGATAAGTTATTTTTGACATCTTCCAATTCCCAAGGTAAACTTTTGTCTGAGGGATTCTGTGACCTTCCTTCTCTTCCTTATCCACCCAACACGTTCTCTTTCTCAAAAATGTCATTCAAATATATGAAGTATATATGTGAATGTATACTTCAAAGTAGTTTTATACCTAGCTGGTCAGCCATATTTCCAAAAGTGACTCCTTCTGTAAACAATGTACCCTAGTCCAGTCTGGTTTGAGGTCCCATAGTCCAAGTTACAAATCAGAGCAAAGTACCTGTGCCATCTGCCTTTAGGCAAGTCAATAGAAATGTAATAACTTCATTAATTCTGCCTAGACCTGGATAGATGAACAAAGTCGAAGAAGTATACTAGCCAGCAACAGTCATTGAAAGCCTTTGGAAGAAAAAAAAATATGTTGCTGCCATGTCTCTTCTGAATGAACACAAACTATGAAAATACAAACTCTGAATAAGAATTGGAAACTTATGATCATGCCTGGAAACATTCTCCACTCTATAATGTACCAGAGACCATTACTTTTGACAGAGGTGTATATGGCAGTTTCACATTCTGCCTCAAGAGGAGTCTGCCCTCCTCTTTCAGTAGGGCCTTCGAGATTTCCTCTTTTACATGGGGCCCACATTTCCCCATGGTAACTCATTTTTTTCTCACTACACTGAATAGAATGTCAGAACTCTCCTAGGGCTAACATTGCCTTAGACCCTATTGGTCAAATGTCGCCTAAAACATGTATTATGCCTTATAAGGAATATTCCTAATCCTACCAAGTAGCTTTGAATCATTTTTCCTTAAAGGGATGTCAGACCATAAGAGACTTATACCACTCATTCTACATAAAAGAGAATCTAACATTCCCTGTCTTCCCAGTAGGAATCTGGGCCTATTGTCTACTTCAATTCACGAAGTGGATTTTAGAACTTCAGTTTCTACAAAGGGGGTCCTGGGAAATCAAAGACTATTGAAAGGGCTCTCAGAACTAGCTCCTGTGTCAAAGGGGCGTTTCATACATCTACTCTCTGTACTAGGACACTTCAGGTCCATCTGTGCAATTATTGAACCACCAGAGATTCTCTTCTGGCTGTGCCTCGCAAATACCCCTATTAACTAAGTTTGCTTTAAACATATCCATACAATACATACACGACCAATGACACCTCACATTTTCTATCCTTTTAATTCATAGGACAGAAAATAGAAATCTGAAATTGGCTCTCGTATCCTGTGCTTCAAAAATGGTCATCAAAATGCACCATTCCTATCTCTTATTCACAGATGTGTGCAGCTGAACACAGCCTCGAGGAAACATCAATGCTTGCATAACTACTTATGCTGGGAGATTGTTGTGACCACTGACTGGACTCTCAAAGATGTTACACAGGGTATGCATATGGGGGAAATACTTGGAAGCTAGTGAGGCAGAGTCTGAACATTCCTCCAGTACCCAGTGAAGCCTAGAAACTTACCCTGTTGACCATGGGTGAACTGGATATTTCTGACCTGCAAAATATGACTGGGGACCTCTACTTTAGGAACTAAGACATTCACGATTTTTTCTCTGTTGAAGGTGGTCTTGGAACTTACCATTCTGAGAAGAGGTTCTCATAACTCCTATGTTCCCAGGATTCCTCTCACACTCCTTGTTTTTTGAAGTAGCCAAGAGAACTAACCTGGGTGAGGCTGAGTGAGGTTCAGTCTTTTCCTTCCCCCAAAATATGGCCTTGGATCTTGTCCATTTCTGCAAGGGAAGGGGGCATTAACCACTGTGTTTGACCAAAGGAAGGTCCCACTATTCTTTATTCCTAAAATGCTATTAGATATGCTCTTTTGAATAGTAGTGCATGATGCCTTGTATCCTCAAGCATTCACTTATGACTTTGAACTATATCAAATGTATATTCTTTAATTAAGTAAGATTCAAGCCTTTCCCTTTTATAAGGATGACAGGGGAAATATATTGTTTTTCTCTGGTTTGTGGTCCCAGGTCATTCATATATATATAGAGAGAGAATTATTGACTGGATCCTATGTTATGCTTTGCAATCCAATTGAATTGTTGTTGCCTATATATGTACATATTAAGACAAACTGAAGGCGGCAACCTAGCCAGGGACAGACATCCAGGCTGTTTGAAAAGGCTTGGAATGTTCTCTGAACTCCCTCAGACTAAACACAGGATGTGAAAATTTTACCAACTAAGGAAGATTTGGAAGCTGAAGAGCAGTGGAGGGACTTCCTTTACTAATCAAGTTAAAAGGGACATTCATACATAACAGGATGTTGCATGGCACTTACCCCCTCTCCAAGGTTTTTCTAATGCATACCATTGTACCAACCAGGTCTCATTATTTTTCTTACTCCTAAGTGCCCAGTACTTCCTCTCTTCCCAAGTTACCTCAGTTCTTTGTTTTGTTTTGTTTTTCACTGAAGAGAATGTCAGACATTCCTCCTATGACTAAGCCTCCTGCAGACCTTCTCTGTTTGCCCAAGATTGTCTAAAGTACTCATTTAGTAGAAATACCCTCAAACTTTCAGTTTCGTTGAAAGTGGGACTCAGTCATATCTCTTGTGACAAAAGATGTCCCAAACCACTACCTGCCAAATACAAAAGTGGATGCTCACAGTCATCCATTGGACAGAGCATAAGGTCCTCAATGAAGGAGCCAGAGAAATACCCAGGGACATGAAAGGGACTGAAGCCCCATAGAAGGAACATCAATATGAACTAACTAGTACCCCTCCCCCAGAGCTCCTTGGAACTATGCCACCAATCAAAGAAAACACATGGTGGAACTTGTGGCTCTAACCACAAGTGTAGCATAGGATGGCCTAGGAGGTCATCAATGGGAAGAGAGGGCCTTGGTCCTGTGAAGGCTCTATTCCCCATTATAGGCAAATGCCAGGGCCAGGAAGCAGGAGTAGGTAGGTTGGGGAGCGGGGGGAGGGAGAAGGCATAGGAGATTTTCAGAAGGCAATCTAGGAAAGTAGATAATATTTGAAATGTAATTAAAGAAAATATCTAATTAAAAAAAGATGCCCCAGACTAAGTAAGCTTTATGCCATTCCCACTGAAAAAGGTAGAATGATGTCCACTCACATGCAGTTCATTGTAGTACAAAAGGGGGCTATAATTACCTCCTTCAACCTCAAGGAACATAGACATCTAATTGCTTGCCAAGGGTGTATGTGTCATGGAGCAATGATGACAGAGACCTCAGGTTTGGATCCTATGGCCAACAGGGTTTCATTTATTATACCTGTAGTCATAGGAGTTTCAGATATAGCCTCTTGGGATGCCCAAGAGTATTCTTTCCAAGGGCACCTTAAACTTGACTTAAACTCATATTACCTCAGTGCCACTCTCTATTAGAAAGATTGCAAGGCAAACACAATTGCAACTTCACAGTGGGCTCTCACATGTTTCTGAGTGTAGGGCAGAGGGCAGAACATAGAAAGAAAACTAATATGCATGTGATCTTCCTAGAGTTAGGTGTCAGAAATGGTGTGTTCCTGTCTCTCACTTATAGATAGGTACAGACAAATACAACCTCAGGTCAGACAGCCACTCTCCCTGTTGGAAGAGTGTGCTGATTGTTCCTTGTATTCTTCCCAACAGTATATACAATATATGGATAATGGAAGGTGGGGAGACTAGATGGAAGCAAACTATGCACTACCATTCTGTTCTCCCTCTACCCAAGATAAACTAGATTTTTCCCTTTTGCACAATGTGGTGACTTGACCCTGCTACTTGGTTAATCATGGCCTGAAACTAACTAACTAACTTTCTCTCTCTCTCTCTCTTTCTCTCTCTCTCTCTCTCTCTCTCTCTCTCTCTCTCTCTCTCTCTCTCTCTCTCTCTCTCTCTCTCTCTCTCTCTCTCTCTCTTTCTCCCTTCCTTTTTTCCTTTCTTTTTCTTTCGTTCTCTCTCTCTTTCTTACTTTCTTTCTTTCTTACTTTCTTCCCTCCCTCTTTCCTTCCTTCCTTCCTTTCTTCCTTTCTTTCTTTCTTTCTTTCTTTCTTTCTTTCTTTCTTTCTTTCTTTCTTTCTTTCTTTCTTTCTTTCTTTCTTTATTTATTTATTTATTTCTCTTTCCTTCCTTCTTTCTTTCTTTTTTTTCTCTCTCTCTTGCTTTCTGTCTCTTTCTTTCTATCTCTCTCTCTTTCTCTCTCTCTCCCTCCTTCATTCTCTTCCTCTCCTTTCTTTCTCTTTCTTTCTTTCTCTCTTTCTTTCTTTCTTTCATTCTTTCTTTCTTCCTTCCTTCTTTCTTCCCTCCTAAATTTCTTTCTCTTCTTTCCTTCTTTCCTTCCTTCCTTCCATCCTTCCTTCATTCCTTTGTTCCTTTCTTTTTTAAGTATTTTGTTATTTATTATATATACAGTGTTCTCTATGCATGTGTGCCTGCACATTAGAAGACGGCACTGGATACCATTACAGATGTTTGTGAACTCAGGAGCCCTGGGAGAGCTGTTAGTGTTCTTAACCACTGAATCATCTCTCCAGCCCCAGGTTCTTTCTTTTTAAGAAAATGGGTCCGGAAGGTCATAGAAGTTGTAGGTATGAACAAATGCTACTCAACCTGTTTTCAAGGTATCTCATACCATCACCTTTGGATGAAGGGTCATCAGAATTTCACTTGGGATAGGTGGTCTTCATGACCTACTGCTGTTACCAACAATACCCAAAACCTTCCATTTCTGCCCAAGGTCAGTCATAATTATGACTGTAGTTTACTATTGGAATCTCAGAATTTTCATTTTTCCCAAGGGTACCAAAATTCAGGTATCCTAAGAGCATCCTTACATACATATGAGCCTCAAATATAACACTCCAATCATGAGCTTTAGATCATTTCCCTCCAACGATGGTCTCTAGGAAATTATACTTCACTTAATTCTGCCCTGCATTAACAGAGCCTGAAACTTAGGTCATCTATCCTTCGTACCATCCTTCATGAAAACACCCATATAACTGATGATAAGCTTCAAGAGTGCTTAGAGACTTACAGTCATGCCTGGTGCATAATACTTGTATTGCTGCCAGGCTTACCAAGGTGTATGTGAAGATGGGAATCTTCTAAGTTGTGAAGCAGTCCTACCTCTCCTGCTTAAGGTAGGCTAGGTCACTTCCTTAACCCTAAAGAGGTTGGGGACATTAAGAAGACTTTAATTCTGCTTTAATCTTCTACATCAATACTTAGACCACTAATTTGTGTCCATTATATATCAAATGTACCCTCTGTATACATGAGGGTCCAATATCTGTCTTGTAAGCCTGACAGGCCTGAGATCATCTCTACCTGCCCCAGGCCCCAAACTTCACTTCCAGTCCAAAAGGTCTTCAATAATTACCCTCTCTGATCAGAAAGAATTCCAAACTATTCTCTATCTGATGGAGGGCAAAAATTTCCATTTAACTGTGTCTCACATCGAACTCCTCATTTGAAAGGGGCACCAGAATGACTCTTTTTGTTCCAGTGGTTCTCAAATTCACATCCTCTGTCGAAGAGGTCTATAAATGTCATCCAGTCATACCAGGGCTTCAGTGCCTCTCCCTCTCCCTATGGGAGCCTCAGACACACCACATCTAGTCATAAATATTTCCTCTTCTCCCTGTGTCTATTGGGCAACAAAGCCTTCTCGAATGCCCATATTGGACTGAAATATTTCCTTTTTTTTTCAGTGGTGGACACATACCTACCCTCTCTTGTAAAGTGTAACTAGATCTTGTCTTATTGACTATGTGTGCCTGCTATATTACAACTGTCTAAGATTACTTCCAAACTTCTTCCTGTTACAAATATTCGGAGACATTCCTTCATTCAAGAAAATTGGCCTTGCTCTTATGTCATCTGACTAAAAGTTTCATAGACCAAAGATAACCATCCAACCTGTTGGAATACTGAAACAATTGCTGCCTGCTTTCCACACACTACATAAAATATGTGGATATCCTAAATTCTACAAAAAAAGATTTGTAAGCAGATCAAGCAATACTGGGACTCCCTCTTCTCCAGAAGGTATTTGCATTTTCACCAATGTGAAATGGTATTTCTTATTTATTGAAAATAGCCAGAGATTTTACACTTCTTACAAGTAGGTTTAGAATTTCACACTTGCAAAGTGTCACAGAAATGCTGCTTATGACCAGAATGCTTCAACTTCCTTATTCTCATGAAGTTTGCCACATTACCTCTTTGATGAAGGGCACAACCATCCTACTTCTGTGCAAAACTGCCCAAGCTCCTCCCCTATCTTACTTTAGGAATATTTAGACATTCACAACAGAGAGTGCTCCAACCTCTGTGGAGCACAGTGTGTTTGAGGAAATCCCCCAGATTCTCCATCTTCCCAGTGTATGTCCTACGTATAACTTCTAATTTCCGTGGTGTGGGAAGCACTGTTCTGACCTAAGAGATTTCTGAACACTCTGGACTGAAATCCCAAACAGAAGAGTATCAAGGTAAGGGTAAATCAGTTTACTATCTTTGTTTTGTTACCTTAGACAGAGACATCCTGGCCTCCATGCAGAGGAATGTGTGGATGGACATATATTTAAGGAAGACACTAAACCAGAAAATACTACATTACACCCTCTTAAAAGACTTCTAAGATTGTTGTCATGCCTACCACTGACATTCAGATGATGTGTATTCTTGATTGTGATTTCATGTTTGGAGCTGATGAAGGAGTAAGTACCTGGAATGTCCTAGAATTCTCAAGGTATCAATCAGTGTTCAATTTTTGATCAATAGTGCTTCAGACATAGGAATAACAGGACCAAATTATTCTATACAATCCTATGAAGCTCCTATCACCATCCTCCTATTTTAGAGAATCTTAGATCTATCACGAATCCTGAGATGGGCAGAAACAATTCTTCTCCTGCACATAGGGATACTGCATATGTCTCTCCTTGCCCAAAGTATTCCAATTACTGTCTTTTTACTGAATTTGCTTTTAGACTATACCTGAAATATTCCACTTTTCACCAAAAGATATACCAGCCCTCCCTGTTCTAATAGAGAGCTACCGTCCACCAATATCCAAAGGGTTCTCAGACATTCTAAATATGCCCCTGTGGGAGTAAACTTACTAAGTCTATTTAATTGGGCCTCAGATCCTTCTGCTTTGACCAAAAAGATTTCAATCTACTGACTCTGAGTTACCAGGGGCCTCAGATCTCATTTTCCCCAAGTGGTCATCAAATATGCCTTTCTGACCAATAATGACCTTGCAATGTTCTCCTCTGATGGAGACACTTAGTCACCCCCTCCTCTAATTTTAACTCCCAAATGGACCTCCAGACCACCCAAGCTTAAATTACCTGAGCCGAACATTAAGAAGTACAGACCAGAACAAAAGCTCATTTCCTCAATGCAGAAACTAAAATGATGTATTCCTCACGATTCATACCTAGACCCAGGAGAAGAACATATGCCTGAGAAGAAGAACTAGTGTGGAATTGTCAGCCAGGTTTTTGGTGAGTGCTCAGACTGCTTCCTGATCCGGCACCACATTTACTACAGTGGACAGATGCTCTAGTCTCTGATGAGGAGTTGCTAGCTGTAAGGAAGTACCTGGAATGGGCTCCACTGCATGAGGTAGGCTGAGTCTTTGAGCTCATGTCAAGGAAAGAACATGCAAATTTAAACTCTACCCAACCAACATACTAGTTTACCTGTACAAAGGGGTTTTAGATTTCCAAATTCTCACAAAGATGCCCTCGTGTATTTCCCCTCTGACCATTGGTGTCCTATCTATTTTTCATGGCTCATAGGGTCTCATTTCTTCCCAATGTCCATTACCCACTCACCTCTGACCACTAGCCATACATCTCTGATTAGTGTTGGGGATGTTCTCGGTATGACAATAAGGCCTACAGTAGTGCCTACATGCCATTTTTGAATAATTGGATCTTAAATTCCACCTCTGTCTAAGGGTACTTCAGAAAGACCTTTCTCATTACATGGGGTCTCTATAGTAGCATCTTTATTCAACAGGCCTCTGGTTGTACCTTCTGGCCAAGCAGGTCTTACACTTCACTTAAAGAGATGCCACATTTACACAATGTAGACAAAAAGGATTTGAGCATTCTCATACTCATCAATATAACATTCCTCCCCTCAGGTTTGAAGTCTCCAGAGCAGCAAGGAGAGTGGGGAGTAGAACTCATCATCTTTAGGTCACTCATCCCCGATGGATTGTTCCCAACCTTAGTATACAGACATGGATGGTTGAACACAAACCTGTCAGGCTGACAACGCAATAGACATCTACTAAAGTCCTTGGAACCATGTTCAGAGTGCTGCACATCCTCCTAAAGATGCCACGGATGACATGGTTCCTTGTGATTGTTGTTCTCTTCTTGTTGTTGCTGTTTTCTTTTAACTTTTGAAAGAGGATACATTATTAGTCTGTTGCTATGTTAGTCATCTCCTGGCATTAGAAACCAACATGCCACTGCTTAAATGTTTTACATTTCCTACTCTTTTTGGAAAACACAATGTATGCACATCATTTTTTCCTATTGTTTCAAAGACATACCACTATGTAATTCAACTTTACAATTGTAATCATTTTGACCAATATTCACATGAATATAAATTTTATGTGTAAACTTCTTCCTGTGCTGTGTTATTTTCCACCAGGTGACAGTTTCATTTCAGGTCATTTGGAAGATCGTTCCTTACTATGTGTCTTTAAAAGATATATTTTGGAGCTGAGGGGTATGACTGAATATCTTCAGCACAATAAATACCTTCTGTAACGTTACTATCTAGTGGATTATAAGTATCAGGTTGTACACGGTAGTAACTAAAATAATGGACAAGTTTGAGAAAGATTTTAGGGTGTAATCTCTCATAATATACACAAAAAAGAAAATCCTAGATATTAATCAAATCTATGCACACCAAATGAACATTGTGAGTTTTGTGGATTTGTTTTTATATGTCTTTGTAGTTCGAATGTCCAACCTTTATGTCTTAATTGAGGATTGTAAACAATGCTCAGGGTGTGTGTGTGTGAGTTAAAGGGCACCATGTCTTTAGTGTTTAGATTAATATCACATATCATTATCTGTCTATCCATCATCTATATATGTATGTATGTATGTATGTATGTATGTATGAAGTAATGATTGAATGTATGTATATAGATATGTATGCAACTATTTCTCTATCATCTACCAATCACTCTTTCTCTTTCTATTTCTCTCACCCTCTTTCTCTGTTTATCTCTTATGCATGAATATATGTATGCATGTAGCTAGGTAGGTGTGGTAGTTTTAATGTAATTGGTTCCCATCTGCCCATAGGCTGTATTCAGATGAGTAACCTTGTTGGACTAGGTGTTTCCTTGTTGGAGGAAGGGTGTCACTGGAAGAGGTGGGTGGTCTCATACATGTTCAAGTTATGCCCAGTAGGGTTCTGTGTGTTTGCTGTCTGTTTGCCTTTCCAAGAGTAGCTGTGATAGAGTGTTCAATGATTCAAGGAGGGGATGTTGGTTAGATGGCATATAAAGCAGGCAAGACACATTTACATACATGGTAGAAGAAGCAAGCTTTAAGAAGCACAAACAATCACACACACACACACACACACACACACACACACACACACACACACACACACATTTGTTGGACAGTGCAAAGCTTCAACCACTTTCCATATATACTCACATTTGGTGGATAGAACAAAGCACCAACTTTATTTTTCTCACACTGCTTATATATCTCTGCACAATCTTTCAATTAGTATAAAATTTGTACTGGTTACTTTCTATTTTCTTCTAGTGAATAATTATGAGAATATATAAGGAAAAGCATCTTCTCACTATACTTTTATGATGAGCTATTTATAAATTATGTTTATAAATATCCAATATTATCCCCAAGAACCAACACACATTTCTAACTAAAAAACTTGTTATAGATTAACAACTTGTAAGCAAGTAAGGTATTTTTTTCAGCCAGTTTCTCTTACTGGTAGACTGAAATTTGCTGTTATACATAAAGGATTAGTTTTTATCTATCTCAAAAATTAATCCTTCAAAAATATTAAAAGAATCACAAAACTAAACTTTTATGTAAAAACCTATCATCCCTTTCTACTTTGAATTCTCAGGGTGCACATCTGTACATTAACCATGTTTTTCTTATATCATATCAGGAATCAGAGGGAGGAAATAGGTACAAAGAAATAATAATCATCTGAACACCAGCCTGAATTTTGAAAAAAAAAAAAGGCATGCTTTTCGTAGTAATTCTTTCCAAGATCGTGGTTGAAGTATTAATCTGCATCAGCTGCAATCCTTGAGAAAGTTAGATCTAACTAACACTGTGGGTGGCAATGATATTGCCCAGTGAGGGGCTGGAACCCACCTTAAATTTTCATACAATCCATAGATTATGAGGGATGTGATTTGAGGGCAGCAAGTAGAGAGAAACTCTACAACAGCATGAGTGGTAACAGAGTGGTACCAGCTTTTAAGTGTTTAAGAGTGGTAAGAGCTTTTAAGTGGTTCACCTTACCAAGAATCCATGAAAGCCCAGTATTTTGGAGGTAAAATGTACATTCCTGGGAGCCCCTCTGCCATGCTTAATATTCTAGTAAAATTAAAAATAATATTAACTTCTCATTTAATAGACCCTGCTTACAGTCCCCCCAAATTTTACTCCCCACGGTTCTTTCACTACCTCCCATCCTCTCCAGTTCCTACACCTTTCGGGCATCATTCACCAAATTCTTCTCTTTCAAATATCTCTTCCTGCATTTCCTTATTCAACCCCATCTCCCTCCCCTATGCCACCTGATCTTCTCTTTCTTGTCCACCTTTGTCCACTAATAAAATCCATTCTATATCCCCATACCATGGGCATCAATGTATGCACCCAAGTCCTTCCTCTATACCTAACTTCACTGGATCTACAGATTGTAGACAGGCCATCACATATGTAATGTAGAATGTGTTAATCTTTGTATTGCTGTCACCAAAAACTATAACCCAAGCACAAGTTGGGGAGGGTAGGACTTATTTGGTTTACACTTCTTCATTGCTATTCATCATCTGAAGACAGACAGAACAGGAACTGAAATGGGCCAGGTACCTAGAGGAAGGAGCTAATACAGAGACCATGGATGGGTACTGCTGCCACGCACACCAGTCGAGTCAGCTTGACAGGCCGAGAGGCCTGGAAGCACTCATGAGGCAAAGAGTTTCACGGAAGCTCACCTTCTGGAGTTTTGGCCTTCTCATTAACCCATATACTCATCCCCTATTCCCGCGTTAGTCTGGTGTATGGATCCACATGCTCTCTTTTAGTGTTATCTTATTATAAGTTATTTTTAAGATTGAATTCTGATATAGCTAAGCTTTCGCCAGTGTTCCAATATCCTAGAAAGTCCTTGAGCTGACCATGGGCTTGGAATTCAGTAAGAATGTTGCCTATTCAGTGGCATTCAGAATTGCCTCTGGTATTATACTACCACTTTGAATAAAAGCTAAGTCACTGCCCTACACAAGAATTTATCATCATCTAGGAGGAAGGAAGTTTGAGACCTAAGGAGGAAGCAGAGTACATACTTAGAACTGAGTTCCACCCATATACACGTATTTACAATGGCCTAGGGGGAAGGTGGTCTATACAATAGACTAAAATAGGAACTATAGCAAGGGCACGAATCCCTTGACCCTGGCTTCTAAGATTATGTGGATATTTGCTATAGCTCTTTTTGATCCCAGTTGTTAACAGTGAATTTTATCCCAGGTGTTTCCTGTGAGAACTTCTGAGTTTGTATTCCTCCGTTTTCTGTAAGAATCCAGTAACCTCTTTGTACCTTGCTTGTGTGTCACCCAACTTTCCTATTCTCTTCTGTATAAAAAGTTTGATGCTCAATTTGACACATTACATTCAGATTCTACACAACCTCTTCTCTGTGTATCTATCTATCATTTCATCCAACGCTTTGCCCACCTGTGACTAGAGATCCGTTCCACGCAGACAAAGGGGCCCAGAGTGTCTGCAGCATTCTGCTTAGTGGTTAGTTCCCCATGGTTTCATGCTTTCTCATAGAGAACTCAGAACCACAAGCACATGGATGGCAGTATCAACAATTGGCAGAAATCCTACCCATCAATCATTAATTAAGAAACTGCCCTGTAGTCCTGCCTGCACAGACCAATCTTATGGAGACATTTTCTCAATTGAGATTCCCTACTCTCAGGGGACTTTACTTTGTGACAAGTTGACAAAAAACTATCCAGCCCAGTCAATATCAACATATAAATCAACACATAGCATATTTATCTTCCTGGGACTGGGATACGTTATTCAGGTTATGTTTTTGTTTTTAGTTTTGTTTTTTTTTTTATTTTTTTCTGTTTCCATCCATTTCATAACAGCTGAGTAATGTTCCATTGTATAAATATAACATATATGTTATACATTCTTCAGTTTATGGACATGTAGGTTGTTTCCAGTTGCAGATAATTATGAATACAGCAGCAATTAATATGTTTGAGCAAGTGTGCTTCTAGGAGGAAGAAGCACTTTGCGAAACTTTCTGACCTATCAGGTGTCTGTTGTTATTTCCCCCCATTTAATATCTGATTTTGCTAATTTGGATATTATCTTTTTTATTTTAGTTAACTTGAATAATAGTTTGTTTATCTTAGTGATCTTGTCAAAGAACCAATATTTGTTCCAAAAATTTATTTGTAATTTTCTTTCTATTTTTTTTCCACCCTGAGTTTTACTATTTCCTGCCACCACATCTTTTGGGTGTCATTTCTTCTTTGTGTTTGAGATCTTTAGGATGTGCTGTTAACGTGCTAATATAAGGTTTTGCTAATATTTTTAACTCATTTTTTATTAGATATTTTTCTTCATTTACATTTCAAATGCTATCCTGAACGTTTCCTATACCTTCCCCTACCCTGCTTGCCAACTCACCCACTCCTGCTTCCTGGCCCTGGCATTCCCCTGTACTTGGGTATATAATCTTCACAAGACCAAGTGACTCTCCTCTCTTTGATGGCTGACTAGGCCATCCTCTGCCACATATGCAACTAGATACATAGTTCAGGTGGTTACTGGTTAGTCCATATTGTTGATCCTCCTTTAAGGTTGCAGACCCTTTAGCTCCTTGGGTACTTTCTCTAGATTCCACATTAAGGGCCTTGTGTAACATCCAATAGATGACTGTGAGTATCCAATTCTGTATTTGCCAGGAACTGGCATAGCCTCACAGGAGATAGCTATTCCAGTGTCCTGTCAAAAAATTTTGCTGGCATATGCAATATTGTCTGGGTTTGGTGGTTGTCTATGGGATGAATCACCAGGTGGAGCAGTCTCTGGTTGGTCGTTTCTTTTTTCTCACCTCCAAAATGTCTCTGTAACTCCTTCCATGGGTATTTTGTTCCCATTATAAGAACCAATGAAGTATCCACACTTTGGTCTTCCTTCATCTCGAGTTTCATGCGTTTTGGAAATTGTATCTTGAGTAGTCTGTTTGGGGGCTAATATTGGCTTATAAGTTAGTACATATCATATGTGTTCTTTTGTGATTGGATTACCATACTCAGGATGATATCCTCCAGATACATGCTTTTGCCTAAGAAATTCATAAGTACATTGTTTTTAACTGCTGAATAGTACTCCATTGTTTAAATGTACCTGAATTTCTGTATCCATTCTGTATCATATATTCTTCTGTTGAGCAACATCTGAGTTCTTTCGAGCAAATGGCTATTATAAATAATGCTGGTGACTGCTTCCAATTCTAAGAAGGGGCAAAGTGTCCACAATTTGGTCTTCATTCTTCAGTTTCATGTGTTTTGCAAATTGTATCTTATATCTCGGGTATGCTAAGTTTCTGGGCTAATATCCACTTATCAGTGTGTAAATATCATTTGAGTTCTTTTGTGATTGTGTTACCTCACTCAGGATGATGCCCTCCACATCCATCCATTTGCCTAGGAATTTCATAAATTCATTTTTTAATAGCTAAGTAGTACTCCACTGTGTAAATGTATCACATTTTTTGTATCCATTCCAATGTTGAGGGGCATCTGAGTTCTTTCCAGCCTCTGGCTATTATAAATAAGGCTGTTATGAACATAGTGGAGCAGGTTTCCTTCTTGCTGGTTGGGACATCTTCTGGATATATGCCCAGGAGAGGTATTGTGGGATCCTCTAGCAGTACCATGTCCAATTTTCTGAGGAACCGCCAGACTGTTACAGAGACAAAGTTTGGAGCTGAGACAAAAGGATGGACCATCTAGAGACTGCCATGTCCAGAGATCCATCCCATAATTAGCCTCCAAACGAGGAAACCGTTGCATAAACTAGCAAGATTTTGCTGAAAAGACCCAGATATAGCTGTCTCTTGTGAGACAAGGCTGGGGCATAGCAAATACTTAAGTAGATGCTCAAAGTCAGCTATTGGATGGAGCACAGGATTCTCAATGGAAGAGCTAGAGAAAGTATCCAAGGAGCTAAAGAGATCTGCAACGCTGTAGGTCCAATAATATTATGAACTAACCAGTACCCCGGAATTCTTGACTGCATATGTATCAAAAGATGGCCTAGTAGGCCATCACTGGAAAGAGAGGACATGCAAACTTTATATGCCACAGTACAGGGGAATGCCAGAGACAAAAAATGGAAATGCGTGGTTAGGGAAGTGGGGGGTACGGTATGGGGGACTTTCTAAATGTACATTCTAAATGTAATTGAGGAAAATACGTAATAATAAAAAATATTAACAAAATAAATAAATAAGGCTGGTATGAACATCATAGAGAATGAATCCTTATTACACATCGGAACATCTTCTGAGTATTTGCCCAGGAGAAGTGTTGCTGGATCTTCTGGTAGTACTATGTCAATTTTCTGAAGAAGCACAAGACTGGTCCAGGTCCCTGCCAAGTGTATTCTGCAAAGGCCCCAGACATCCGGCCACTTTCCGAACCAGAGTAAAGGGGGTCCGCCTGGTGCAGAAGTGCTTTGCCTGAGCATCAGCAACAGACATCTTGGTTCTAGGACCCCACCGGGTGTATTCTGCACAGGTGAGAGTACGGAATACAGAAGCCAAAAGCTTCTGGGAGAGGTGGGAGCCACAGAGCTTCTAAGGAAGCCCACTTTTCGGGCCCAGACAACTGGCAAATGTCCAGGCCAGAGGAAAGGGGTCTGACCAGTGCGGGACTGCTTTGAGTGAGCATCTGCAGCAGATATCTTGGTTCCGGGATCCAGCCGAGAGTATTCTGCACAGGCTTCAGACATCTGGCCACTTTCCCAGCCAGAGGAAAGAGGTCTGCCCATTGCAGGAGTGCTTTGCCTGAGCATCAGCTGCAGACATCTTGGTTCCAGGACTCCACAGAGTGTATTCTGGACGTGTGAGAGTGTAGAATACAGAAGCTAACACCTTCTGGGACAGGCCAAAGCAACTCAGCTTCAGGACAGGTCCTGTTTTGGGCCTTCTTCTTCGGCCAGGAGGGGGGTCTTAAGGCCATATATCTGTGCACCTTTCCCGTGAGAGGAGAGCTCGCCTGCAGAGAGTCCTCTGACAACTGAAACTCAGAGCAGAGATGTAGTCTACCAGGTCTGCTGATAGAGGCTAACAGAATCACCTGAGGAACAAGCTCTAACCAGAGACAACTATAACAACTAGCTCCAGAGATTGCCAGATGGCCAAAGGCAAATGTAAGAATTGTACTAACAGAAATCAAGAACACAGCACTCCCACTCCACCTAGTCATGTGCACCCCAACAAAACCGAAAAGCTAGACCCGGATTTAAAAGCATATCTCATGAAGATGGTAGAAGACATCAAGAAGAACTTTAATAATTCACTTAAAGAAATACAGGAGAACACTGCTAAAGTGTTACAAGTCCTTAAAGAAAAACAGGAAAACACAACCAAACAGGTAGAATTCCTTAAAGAAAAAAAGGAAAACACATCCGAACAGGTGATGGAAATGAACAAAACCATACTAGACCTAAAAATGGAAGTAGACACAATAAAGAAAACCCAAAGTGAGGCAACGCTGGAGATAGAAACCCTAGGAAAGATATCTGGAACCATAGATGCAAGCATCAGCAACAGAATACAAGTGATGGAAGAGAGAATGTCAGGTGTAGAAGATTCCATAGAGAACATCAGCACAACAATCAAAGAAAATGCAAAATGCAAAAGGATCCTAACTCAAAACATCCAGGAAATACAGGACACAATGAGAAGACCAAACCTACAGATAATAGGAGTTGATGAGAATGAAGATTTTCAACTTAAAGGGGCAGCAAATATCTTCAAAATAATTATAGAAGAAAACTTTTCAAACCTAAAGAAAGAGATGCCCATGAACATAAAAAAAAGCCTACAGAACTCCAAATAGACTTGACCAGAAAAGAAATTCCTCCCAACACATAATAATCAGAAAAACACATTCACTAAAAAAAGATAGAACATTATAAGCAGTAAGGGAGAATGGTCAAGTAACATATAAAGGCAGGCCTATCAGAATTACACCAGACTTTTCACCAGAGACTAGGTAAGCCAGAAGAGCCTGAACAGATGTTATACAGACACTAAGAGAACTCAAATGCCAACCCAGGCTACTATACCTGGCCAAAATCTCAATAACCATACATGGAGAAATCGATGTATTCTATTTCTCCTTCCCTGTGTAATTTGTTGACAACTTTCTGAAGTATTATAACTATCTATCCTAAAATTTAACATTTTTTTGTTTCATATTATTAATCAGTAGTTTGAAATATGAACTTATTATGGCACTACCCAATGCAGGTAGAAAATATTCATAATTATTATTTTTTAAACAATATTGTGTATTTATGTTTAGGTAGGCATGAAATTATTAAGACAAAGTATTCTGTCCTCGTTCTAAAATCAGTTCTAGGTAACAGTAAAATAGTTCATATGATCTAGAAGTAAACACAGAAAAATAGACAACAGGAATATATTACTTTAAACCTAGATGATATATATATGTACACAGTATATTTCAAATGAGTCACTAATCTTGTTGTCAGGGATCACAGATGTGTAATATGCTTGATTAATTTTTCTGCTAGTAGCATAAACAGAACATTCTGCCACTATATAACAGCAAGCCCTAAGAATTAAATTTCAAGATTGTTTATAACTTTATTTATTCATGTTCTATTACTCGAGTATGTGGTTTCTTCAGAAAGTGTTGTAGTATCAAGTTTTGGACTGTAACGAAGAGTAATGCCACTTAAATGTAATATTTTAAATAAAATTCCTACAATGTGGCATTCTGTATGGGAATAACAGACATAATCCTATACTCATGCTTACCTAAACTTGTAATCTCTAATGTTTCCTCCTCCTACTATGTTGCATGTGTTCTGTCATTCCCTCCTTCCATAAAGGCTTCATCCTTTCTTCCATGCCATGTGCCACTTTGGGGTTCCTTATCTCCATAGATACTCCAAGTTAAACATAAAATCTAATAGTTGAAGCTAGACCAAATGTGATTACAGACACGTAGCATTTCTCTTTATAGGCCTGACTTAACGCATTTACTATATAGTATTTTCAAATTCCATATACTCTCTAGCAAATTTAGTTACAGCTGATTGCATCTCCTTTTTTGAAAACAAAATCAACAAAAATGACTGAGCAAGTATCAATAGATAACCATGCTATCTTTTCTACACTCAAGTGTGATATAGGTGAGTCACCAGTTAGTTCTATTTTTAGATATTTTTAGCAAATTCCACACTGATTTTATCCTGGATGTACCAACTTAAGCACCCACCAGCAGAACAGCTGTACTTTATTCCCACATCGCTAATGCTTCTTGACTTTTGTTTTCCTGATTGTACTCATTCTTTAAGGGATGAGCTAGAATTTAAGTTTGGAGAAAAAAAGAGCACCAGAAAATTTTTTTGTGGGAGCCATAGCTAGTGTTGAAAGATATAAGGAGTAATGTAATAAAGGGAATTGTTTCCTCGAGGTGAGTATCCACCAAGCTAATCCTGCAACTTGTGCAAAGAAATGTCCCAAGGATTGATCTGTTTATAGCAGAAAAACAACATATCAAATTTATGAAAAAATATTCAAGGAAGCAGGCAGGTTCTATCTAAAGCAGGCAAAAGAACTTGGCAACATCCACCATGTAGTTCTTTCATCAGATTAATGAAGGATACAGAAGGAAAAGAGCCATGGAGTCTTCCTACGTGGTTATGGAAAGCCACTGAGGGCATCCAGGTTGCAGCGAAGTCCCTGAATAGATGTCTAGAGAGGCTTTTTGTGAAGGTATGAAAGGGAAGCCTATATTGTGATATAGCAATCAGGATGTAAGAAGGTCCACAGCTGTGCGATATCTCTCAAAGAAAGCTACACACAAAGAATGGAACCAGCCCAAGACAGAGAAATATATTGTAGTCATGAAACTAGATAGGAAGAGCTTTTTAAGCCACAATGTACATAAATTTAGGATTTGGGGTTTGTCTAGCTAGATTTGATCTTGATTTTCCCAATATTTCCTGTTTATGTTTCTTTTCCTCTTATTTTGAATGAGAATGTATAATCATGTCAGTGTACTTTGAAAGTAAACAATGCTTTGAATTTGATTTTATATGGTGTTACAATTAAGAAATTGTAATCTGTTCTAAAAGATTAAATATGATTGTAGTTGTATATGGAATTTTATCTCATGTTAAGCATGATTCTGCCCTGGAAATTCATATTTGCAGTTGTATATTGGATATAGGATACTGTGCTAGGCATAACTATTGCTTTCCTTTGGAAATTAATATAATATAAGGAGATATGATTGTATGTCTTATTGACAAGAGGTATACTTATGAAGGCTAGTCTTGGTTGTAACCCTGATAATATTAGGAATTCACTAAAACTCTGGGAATTTGGGGCACCTGTGAGGAATTTTTTTTCCTGATTTGATTATGTGAAATAGGAAGACCAACCCCAAATGTAGATCGTTTGTTCTGTTGTAGAAACAACTGTAAAATATAAATTTCATTGATGTCAGTTTTTTTTAATAAAAGTGTGTAGCTAGGACTAAATTCTAGTAGTTACAATCAAGATAGTTTTTATGATCCTACACTGTTTCTGTCTTTTATTACAGTGTTTCCTGAACACTGAGGTGGAGATTTGATGGTGACCTCCCTTTTAGGACTGAATGTTAGAAGGTCCCTCAGGCTTTGCATATTATCTGGCTGGTAGATTAGAAAGGAGATGGTTAAAAGCAAAATTGGATGGATGAGCAGTTAGGCATTCCAAAGAGCAAATGGTGCTTGACTAACCTCGTAAGCTATCTCCCTCTATTCTCTGGGACTGGTTGTTGTTAGTCTATTTCTGTTTTTCCTTACATATCAGATTGATATTTCACAAGTGTTGTTCCTCCATGCCCAGAACCCTTATTTTTAGTCTTATACCTGAACAAGCTTCCTTTCATTTTCAGCTGATCTGCTCAGGTTTCAGTATTAGAGAGCATCTCAGCAGAGCTTGCAGCTCTATAACCCTGCCACTCCCACTGCTGCTGCTTTCCAACTAGCATTTCTGGACCCATCACGTGTTCACCTGTAACTTTACTCCAAGATGATTTGGTGGGAATCAGGTCCCTACCCCTGCTTCATAAATGAGTTTCAGAAATAGTAAAATTGAGCTTTGTTCAGAATTTTGCCTTAGCTACATCTTTCTCTTCTCTGCCTAGCTCCCTGTTCTCTTCCAGGTTTCCAAGATTCCTTTCCAGATTAGAACCCAGACATGTGAGCCGCTGGCCAGACATAACACATTTGAATTGGTACTTGTTTGTGACTTACACATCTACATGCTCCTGAGGCTGTCAGGAGTATACTCTGTTTCACACTCAGCAACACTGAGTCTAGGAGGCTAAAGGCAAGCTAATGGTTAACAGAAAGAAGGTATTGAAACAAAGTTGCAGAGTGTTGAGTCCTGAAACAATGAAAGGCAGAGATGACCCTGCCTTAAGTGCTTCTCTCTCTGACAGGCAAATGCCAAACAGAAGTCAATTTATTTCTTGATCTCTTGAGGTTCTATGCCCCTTCAGGGTTCTCATTCTCTAAGCTCTGCATGCATGCCCGACATGACTAGGTCATGTTATATCTTCTGCTGATCAGAGGAAAGATTTGTCCTGCTTTAGAGCCCGGCCCCAGGAAGTTAGAACCCAATAAAAGCAGACCTAATGATTTATATGAACTCAGGCTGTGTCCTTTATTATCATAGCACAAGGAATGCTAAAATATGGATAGTTATGGTGAATTTGATCCTGGCTCATTGCCACATGACTCTAGGTGTCTGTGTAAAGGTTTCTCTTGGCTGCATGAGCTTTGCCAATTTAGATATCTGAAGCCTTATGTCATGGACCTTGGCCCACAAAAATCCTGATTTCTTTTCTCCAGTTTTTTCCAGCATGAATCCTAGATACTGCTGAAATATTACTTCTGAGTCAGACATTGAGCAAAATTTTGTGTATGAGATCTTACAAGAGAGCTTTATACAATGCCCAAGTCTGCCTTCAAGATAAGCAAGCCAGTTCAGAACTACCTTTACTGGGATGCTCCATATTCTCTACCCAGAAATCACTGTATTTTCCCCAGGACCACTTTTTCTTTTCTCAACTTGAAGTCTAGATTACTTCTGCCTCTCTCTGATTTCTATGCTCCCCATTCTCTCTCCCATGTAGATGCTTCAGGGATGAATCATCTCTATAGAAAGGGACTGATTGGTTTAAGAGAAGTTCAAGTTGCTACAACAGTAGTGGTATCAGAGTGGATGACCAGAATTCTCCAGGTTACAACAGACTATTCATAGAAGGGACTGCAGATATCGTGGTGAATTGTGGAGAGCCGGTACGTGCTGCAAGCAATTACGTGCGTGCCGCCAGTAATCTCTGAGAAGAACCATGTGTGCCGTGAGCAATCACCATTATAAGATGGTGCGGGCCTCCACAGTGCCTAACTAGTAAACAAGCCTTGTACGCAGGTGCGAGAGTGAATTCACTCCTAGTCACTCCCATTCTCGGGGTGTAATAGTGGGGTGATGGGCAAGCAATGAATCAGGAGCTGTCATGCCATATCAGGTGCTGAAACATCACACTGCTGGTTATAAAAGCAGTGCCATTTTCCCGGATCGGGATCTTCCTGAGAAGCAAGCAATAAAGCTCTTGCTGAGGAAGATTCTGGTTTGTTGCATCTTTCTTGCTGGTCGAGCTGGACGCAATAAGTGGTGCCAAAACCCGGGAACTGTCATCACACCGGCGCAAGGAAGATCCCTCATTCACGGGGCAGAATCAGAACTGTGGGACAAAAGGCTCTACAAGATACGTACAATCTTGAAATTTCTCCAGAGTTAGAAGCCCTTTTGATTGTTTGCATGGCGATTACACTTTTCCTTTTGGTTTCGTTTTGTTTCCACCACTGGAACTGTTGACTGGTTCTTAGTCGCAGTCAGGCCTGGACAGCACCTGGACAGCAACCAATTTCAGGCCCGGTCAGGCCTGGACAGCGGCAGTATGGGAATCTCCCATTCTATAGTAGTGGGCTTACACTCAGTCCTGAAGCAGTGTGGCCTAAAAATCGCCACTAAGACCTAAGAGGGATTTGTCAGAGAGATAGACCGTGTTGCACCATGGTATGCTTGCTCATTGTCATTAACTGTCGCCTCTTGGGACAAACTGAAAGGAGATCTAGTTAGGGAACAGCAGAAAGGCAAACTTAAAGCAGGGATTATGCTGCTATGAAATTGGTGAAATCATGTTTAACAGATGAGGATTGTCAGCAAATGGTAGAAGCAGGGCAGAAAGTTCTGGACAAAATTCAAGAAAGTCTATCAGAGGTAGATCAGGGAGAGAGAGTAAAAATAGAGAGGAAACAAAGTGCACTGAAGAATTTAGGCCTTTCCATGAGCCTTGAGACAGAGGAAAAGAGAATGTCAGGGAAAATACCTGGGGAGAGATTAGAAAAAGGGATGGAAAGGGAGAGAAGAAGGGAGATCGAGCTGGAGAGGCACATAAGGAAAGAAGCCTCTACCCACCACTAGATGAGTTTAAGCAGCTAGCTGTCAGTAGCTCAGAATCAGATAAGGAACTTAGCTCCTATGAGGAAACAGACTTAGAGAAGAAAGCGACAGGTTGTGAGGGAGAAAGATACCAGTCAGATGAAAGACGAGTTAATCAGTTACAGAATAACATGAAAGCAGCTAGAGACAAATGTCAAATCATTGCGCAGTCTTCGGATATGCAAATTCAGGGTTCTAGTGCACCTCCGCCTTATGTGCAGAGGCACCATTCTGAGCCTTATGTGCAGAGGTATCATTCAGACTCATTTATACCAAAAGAGGAACAGAGGAAGATACAACAGGCATTTCCAGTTTTTGAAAGAGCTGAGGGAGGGCGTGTTCACGCTCCAGTAGAATATATACAGATTAAGGAGCTTGCAGAAACAGTCCGTGATATGGAGTCAGAGCTAATTTCACTGTAGCACAAGTTGAAAGGCTTGCAACTCACACTATGTCTCCTGGTGATTGCCAGACTGTAGTAAAAGCTGCAGCCCCCAGTATGGGGATGTATCTTGAATGGAAAGTTTTGTGGCAGGACTCCTGTCAGACGCAGGCAAGGGCCAATGCCACCATGGAAGGAAACCAAAGGACATGGACATTTGAATTGCTTACAGGTCAGGGACAGCATGCTGCTAACCAAACAGATTATTATTGGGGAGCATACGCCCAGATCTCAGCTGCCGCTGTTAAGGCATATAAGGCACTCTCTAAGAAGGGAGAGGCAAGTGGGCATTTGACCAAGATCACTCAGGTCTACCAGGAGTCATACTCAATTTTTGTGGCTAGAATGACAGAGGCAGCAGGGAGAATATTTTGAGATACAAAAGCAGCTATGCCTTTAATTGAACAGTTGATATATGAACAGGCTACCCAGGAATGCAGGGCAGCTATTACACCTGGAAAAAGCAAGGGACTGCAGGACTGGTCGAAGGTTTGCCGTGAACTTGGTGGGCCACTCACTAATGCAGGTTTAGCAGCTGCCATTCTACAAGTGCAAAAATCCCCTGACATGGCTGAGCTCAAACTCTGCTATAATCGTGGCAAACCGGGACACTTAAAAAAGGACTGTAGAGCCCTTGATAAAAGGAGAGCACCAGGATTGTGCACTAAGTGTGGAAAAGGATATCATTGGGCTAGCGCTTGTCGTTCAATCAGGGACATTCGAGGCAGGCTCCTGCAGCCAGGATTCCCTCAAGCAGTAGATAATGACACCATTTCAAAAAACCAGTACAGGGCCCTCAGGTCTTAGGGCCCGAAGACATACGGGACCACGACAGGCGAAAGGTGGACCCCACAGTCCGCAGGGCAACAGAAGGCTCAGCTGGATTGGACCTCCGTACCACCACCCAATTCATGCTGATCCCTCAAATGGGAGAACAGCCTATTCCTACTGACTATAAAGGACCTCTGCCATCTGGGAGTGTCGGCCTAATATTGGGCAGGGCTTCCCTTACACTACAAGGTCTTATTGTTCACCCTGGAGATGTAGGTCAAGATTATGAAGGGGGACTTCAAGTTCTCTGTTCCTGTCCTCAGGGTGTCGTTTCTATTTCACAAGGAAATAGAATAGCTCAGTTAGTAATTCAGCCAAGCCTACATGGCTGTTTTCCCTCTTCTGGTGTCCCTCAAGCTACCAGAGGGATTGGTTCTACTGGAAATGATTCACTTATTTAATAATGCCTTTAGATTCCAGGCCTTCTTTAGAGTTAGTTATAGAAGGGAAACAATTTAAGGGGATTTTAGACACAGCAGCAGACAAAAGTATTATTTCTTCTCACTGGTGGCCGAAAACTTGGCCAGTTATTCAGTCATCACATTCTTTGCTAGGTTTCGGTTATCAGTCCTGTCCCACTATTAGTTCCCGTTCTTTGAGCTGGACAGTGCCTGAAGGTCAAATGGGACGATTCACTCCTTATGTCTTACCACTCCCAGTAAATCTCTGGGGGAAAGACATCTTACAGGCACTAGGACTGACCTTAACTAATGCATGCTCGCCACAAGCTGTTGGAATGTTTAAGAAAATATGCTATAAAGAAGGAAGGGGATTAGGAAAAGGAGAGCAGGGTAAACTTGAACCTATCCCTCAAAAAGGTAATAATGGGAGACAAGGTTTGGATTTTTTCTAGAGACAGCTGTTGAGGGTTCCATGCCCATACCATGGCTTACAGAGGAAGTTGTATGGGTTCCCCAATGGCCTCTCTCCTCTGAAAAATTAGAAGCAGCCACAAAACTAATTTCTGAACAGCTACACTTGGGGCATTTAGAGCCTTCTAACTCACCCTGGAATACACCTAGTTTCGTAATTAAGAAAAAATCTGGCAAATGGCGCTTATTACATGATCTTAGAGCAATTAATGCGCAAATGCATCTGTTTGGACCAGTTCAGCAAGGGCTACCATTACTTTCTGCCTTACCCAAAAATTGGGAAATTATAATCCTAGACATTAAAAATTGCTTTTTCTCTATACCTTTACGCCCTCAAGATAGGCAAAGATTTGCATTTACGATCCCAGCCATTAATTACTTAGAGCCAGATCAAAAATACCAATGGAAGGTCCTACCTCAGGGGATGGCGAATAGCCCCACCATGTGTCAACTGTATGTACAATTGGCACTTAAGTCAGTTAGAGAACATTTTCCATCATTACAGGTGATAATTTATATGGATGACATGTTGATTTGCCATAAAAATTCAGAGTTATTGCAAGATGCATACCTTATATTAATAAAAACATTAGGGCAATGGGGATTGCAGGTAGCCACCGAAAAGGTGCAAGTTGCTCGAATGGGAGCCTTCCTAGGGTCACTTATTTATCCTGACAAAATTGTTCCTCAAAAATTAGAGATTCGCAAAGATCAACTACATACCTTGAATGATTTTCAAAAATTGTTAGGAGATATTAATTGGCTGAGACTTTTTTTGAAAATTCCATCAGCAGAATTAAAGCCCTTATTTGACATATTAGAGGGAGATACCCATATCTCCTCCCACAGAGCACTTACCCCAGCTGCATGTCAAGCTTTACAAATTGTAGAAAAGGCCCTACAAGATGCTCAATTACAACGCATTGACGAGTCAAAGTCATTTGAATTGTGCATATTAAAAACTGCACAGTTACCAACAGTGGTCTTATGGCAAAATGGGCCCTTGTTGTGGGTCCATCCTAATGCTTCCCCTGCAAAAATCATTGAGTGGTATCCTAATGCAGTTGCTCAACTTGCACTTAGGGGGATAAAAGCAGCCATTACTTATTTCGGGTAAGAACCTTATATAGTAAGTGTACCTTATACTTCTGCTCAAGTTCAAACCCTGGCAGCAACAACCAAAGATTGGGCAGTCTTGGTTGCCTCCTATTCAGGACAAATTGATAACCATTATCCAAAACATACAATTTTACAATTTGCCTTAAGCCAAGCTATAGTGTTTCCAATAATAACAGTCAAACACCCACTTCCGGATGGGGTAGTAGTGTATACAGATGGATCCAAATCTGGTATAGGTGCATATGTAGTAAATGGCCAAGTAACATCTAAACAATATAATGATTCATCACCCCATGTTGTAGAGTGTTTGGTAGTTCTAGAAGTCCTTGAAACTTTCCTGGGACCGCTCAATATTGTATCTGATTCCTTATATGTGTTCAATGCAGTTAATATGCTTGAAGTTGCAGGCTTAATTAAACCAACTAGTAAGCTTGCTCACATTTTTCAAAAGATTCAGTCAGCCTTGTTATACAGAAGACATCTTGTCTATATTACTCATGTTTGAGCTCATTCTGGCCTTCCTGGCCTCATGTCTCATGGAAATGACTTAGCAGACAAAGCCACTAGAATTGTGGCTGCTGCTTTGTCCTCACAGTCAGAGGCTGCAAGAGAATTTCATGAATGCTTTCATGTGACACCTGAGACATTACACCACCGTTTTACTTTAACCAGGAAAGAATCTCGTGACATTGTCACCCAATGTCAAAACTGTTGTCAATTTTTACCTACTCCTCATGTAGGGGTAAATCCTCGTGGCGTCAGGACATTACAGGTCTGGCAAATGGATGTCAGTCATATTTCCTCCTTTGGGAGAAATCAATATTTACATGTTTCTATTGACACCTGCTCTGGTGTAATATTTGCCACACCTTTAACAGGTGAAAAAGCCTCTCATGTTATACAGCACTGCCTAGAAGCGTGGAGTGTGTGGGGCAAGCCCACAATTCTAAAAACGGATAATGGGCCAGCATATAATTCTACTTAATTTCAACAATTTTGTCATCAAATGGATGTCACTCATTTGACTGGCCTTCCTTATAATACTCAAGGACAAGGCATTGTGGAATGTGCCCACCGCAAACTCAAATCTTATAAAACAGAAAGGGGGAGTTGATGAGACTCTGCCCTCAGTGCCAAGAGTAGCAGTATCTATGGCACTCTTTACACTTAATTTTTTGAATCTCAACGAGCAGGGACACTCTGCAGCTGAGCGACATAGCTCAGACCCTGATAGACCAAAAGAAATGGTCAAAGGGAAGGATGTTTTAACTGGTCAGTGGAAAGGCCCGGATCCTATCTTAATCAGATCCTGGGGAGCTGTTTGTGTTTTTTCACAGAGTGAAGACAACCCATTTTGGCTGCCGGAATGACTCATCCCCAGGATATTCATCAAGGATGGTGCAGAAGATGCTGACCTCCCGAGGACTGTTCCTGATCCTGACAATGCTGAACTTGTCTCAGGTTCCTAGTATAATGGGCCAGCAGAGATGGGCTATTCTCTCAACTTTCCCTAAACCAATGCCAGTTCGCTATGATGCTATAGTTTTTCCAAACTTCTTTACTACTGATAAAACAGTGGATTTGCCATATTTACCCTATGATCCCAACCCGAGCACCATTAGGAGAAAATCGCACTTTACTAGAAGAGGGTTCTTTATGTTTTCGAATTAATGGACCAGGAAATTGTATCAACCTCACAGCCCGAGCTTTGGGGAAGTTTAATGAGCATAGAGGAGGTTGCATGAGCACAACCCAAGATACTTCCAATGTAGAGATAACCTTTACAAATCGGACCTTTTGGCACGAGGTAAATTGGGTTAATGGTACATTTCTACCACCTAACTTTTCAGACAAAAAACGTCCACACCAACCAAAAATAGCCCCTCATTGTAGTTTGGAAGATGAAGGGCTGATCCTGCCTTGGTCTGATTGTCAATCCTCCATCACTCATTGGGCAGATCAGAGTAAAACCTTTTCCTTTTCTCCCAACATGATAGATAACCCAGAGAAGGAATTTGTTATGAAAAAGGGACTTTTCATACAGGACATTAGAATGCATCCCTTTCACAAGTGGGTGCTTTGTGGAGTCAATGGCAGTTGTACAGAACTCAATCCTTTGATCTTTATCCAGGGAGGAGCAGTTGGAAAGGCTTCTTTTACTGGCATCTCAAGATTTGCTCAGTATTGGGGAATACATGATGCCTCCCTGGACTCTTATGGATATAGTAATACCAGTGCAGAGATCACTGGGTTTAATAAAACTTTGGTAAACCAGATTAATTATCCATCTACCACAGTCTGTGTTTACCCCGCTTTCTTGTTTATTCTTTCAAATGATTCATTTGAAATCTGTTCCAATGATAATTGTTGGATTTCTCAATGTTGGGATGTAACAAAGAACACCCGTGCCATGGTGGCACGGATCCCACGTTGGATCCCTGTTCTGGTGGATACACCCTCCATCTTATCTATGTTTTGAAAAAAGAGAGATTTTGGCATTACTGCTGCTGTGATCATAGCAATTTCAGCCAGTGCAGCTGCTGCTACAGCTGCAGGGTATGCTATGTTTAGTGCGGTTCAATCAGGCACAAAATTAAATCAGCTTTCAGCAGATCTGGCTGATGCCATCACTGTCCAAACTTCTGCTAGTACCAAGTTAAAGGGAGGGCTGATGACTTTGAATCAGTGCCTTGACCTGGCGGAAGAACAGATAGGTGTTCTATACCAGATGGCCCAGTTGGGTTGTGAAAGAAAACTGGAAGCTCTGTGCATTACCAGTGTCCAATATGAAATTTTACTTATGCAGCTAATATGTCTAGACAGGTTTCTTTATATCTTGCAGGAAACTGGTCTGAAAGATTCGATGAGACCCTTGAGGTCCTTAGAGCGGCCGTTCTAAAGATCAACTCAACACGAGTGGACCTGTCATTGACAGAGGTCCTCTCCTCCTGGATTTCATCTGCCTTTTCTTATTTTAAGGAATGGGTGGGGGTAGGTTTATTTGGCGTTGCCACCTGCTGTGGACTTGTGGTCATGCTCTGGTTGGTTTGCAAGCTCAGAACCCAACAAACACGTGACAAGGTTTTGATAACCCAAGCACTTGCTGCCATCAAGCAAGGGGCCTTCCCTGAAATCTGGCTATCTATGCTCAAAAATTAATTGACATTGGTGGCTGTCCTCTTTTATAGAGTTCGCCCTAGTTTATTTAGTAGTTAATGTCACATAGCACTGTGGTATCCAGGGACGGGCAACATTCCTCATGCACAGATCAACCTAAGACACGGGGCCCGGTGGCGATAGGGTTACCCTATGACAGGAAAGGCTGTGACATTGGAGGAATGACCTAAGACAGGAGCCACAGTGGATGGGCAAAGTTACACAGGCCTAGACCAGCCTCAAGTTTTAATAAAATAAAAAGGGGAAGATGTGGAGAGCAGGTACGTACTGCGAGCAATCTCGTGCATGCCACCAGTAATCTCTGAGGAGAGCCGTGTGTGCCGCGAGCAATCGCCATTATAAGATGGCGCGGGCCTCCGCTGTGGCTAACTAGTAAAGAAGCCTTGTACGAAGGTGCGAGAGTGAATTCACTCCTAGTCACTCCCATTCTCGGGGTGAAATATTCAGGTGATGGGCAAGCAATGAATCAGGAGCTGTCATGCCATATCAGGTGCTGAAATGTCACGCTGCAGGTTATAAAAGCAGCGCCATTTTCCCGGTTCGGGATCTTCCTGATAAGCAAGCAATAAAGCTCTTGCTGTGGAAGATTCTAGTTTGTTGAATCTTTCTTGCCGGTCGAGCGGGACGCAATAGTGAATAGCTTTTACCTCCCTGCTGTTGCTCTCCTAGTACTGACCAGAAACTGAGGTGCCATTTCCAGCAGACTGTGCTAGGACATAGTCATAGAACACATCTTCCTTCGAAAGCAGCTTCTAGGCTTCATTGGAAAAAACTTAAATCTGTGAATATTGGGAACAGAGTCTGTACATAGCTCAGTTGACAGAGTGACTGCCTAGCATTTAGCATGCCTAGGACTCAGTGATTAGTGCTGTCTTTACTTTATTGCCTTTGGTGGGTCTACTTATTATATTGTAATACACTTGGGATCATAGAAAGGGATATCATGATGACCTAAGACCAAGACTGTCAATGATGTTGGTTAGAGTCTTCTCTTGTATCCTCAGGCTAAAGAGACATGATACCAGAGTGACTCACATTACTGAGAAACTCAAGTTTCTATTTCATTTCTTTTTAAGGCCTCTTAATTCAAAGAGTCATTGCCATTACAAGGTGTAACCATCACACACTTTATCTCTTTTATCTAGGTGATTTCCTAGTGTTCTTTACTTGGTTCATCAGCTCTAGGATTCAATGCAAAATAGCAACCAATAGTATTAAAATCTTGGATAGAACAGATATATAACAGTAATTATTTGCCTGAATATATTAGTACAAAATCTGACATAACTGAACAAATGGAAACTAGGCTTGTGTCATGGATTAGAGGGCCTAGATCTTTTTCACAGCAGGTTATGCACCCTTTAGGATCCTCTGTAGAAACAATGAGGTACAATGGTCACTGATCATTCTTAACAGAGAGGCCCTTCTCTACAGGTAACAGATTCCTAGATCCACATTAAGTTGATTCCTGCTAAGACGGTCTATAGTGTATGACCATGTTAAATTCATGCAGGAAGCTACTGAAAAACAAAGCATTGTTCCAATCAGCAACAGACAGGACACAGAGCTCTGAGTATACAGCCAAGGGAAAATTTAAGTCATAGGGGTTAGGCTAATATCCTCTGATCTAAATTGTTCTGATCATGTCTTAATAGCTATGTATCTTAGTACCTGAAAACTATATCCCTACATTTATTTGCTTATTCATGATTGGAATATATATTGTACGCTTTCTCATTTCGTGGTATGTTAAATTTGGAACTTGGTATAAAACTGTTAATAATCCGAATGTGCAGTATTCAATTGCATTATATATGCCTTAAACACCATGAGAAGGAAGGAAATGAATATAATAAATCTTTTTTTTTTTGCCATGTAATACAAACTTATTCAGAAAACCTACTGAAAGACCCCCGTGGGGAGTCCCTTCTCGGGCAAGCGCGCACCCAGTAGGACACTGAGACCGAACTCACTGTAATTATACAAGGCTTTAATGGCGTACAAACACACAAACAACAAAGGTTCGCTCAAGCCAGAATGCTGAGGACGAAACTCATGCACCGCGCAGGGGGCAGGGGAGTTCAACCCCAGCCCAAACTTTTTACAGGCTTATAAAGGCAAAAACCACAAACCAAAAACAGGGGAGCCAAAAGAATTTGCGCCATTACACATAATTGGCTTATTTAAATGGCGGCAGGATTATTACAAATTAGCAGTGTAATATGTACCTGCTAAAATGGAGAAAGACACAAGGGCTTGGGACTTCTCGAGATCAGCAGGACACCTGGTCAATGTATGATTTATGGGGTCTATAGGGAGGTGCCATCCTGCCAGATGGCCATTTGGTCTGCCCTGATAGCAGTGGCTAGTTCCTGCATTCTCTTTTTAATCTTTTATGGCCGGAAATTCTTAGCTACAGGGTGAGTATGGCTGTGCCTGGACCCGCCTGGGTCTATTCTTCAGCCCTGAATTTCTTGAACTTACATACCACAATGCTATAAGACCCAAAATTATAAGTTTTTGCTGTTCATTACCCACTTCTTTTAGTGGATAGCTCTAATCTTAGAACGACCTTTCTTCTTGTTGATATTGCTGTCTGAGGACCATGACTTGTATGGTGTTTATTTTATCTTTAACAAAAGCAACCAGCTTATTTAAAATACATGGCCCAAAAGAAAGCAGGAGGAAAAAATAATCAGAGGGCCTGCCAGGGTGGAATCAGTGTCGTAAAACAGGGAGACCTGTTAAACCAATTTTCATACCATCCTTAATACGCTTCTCTTTCTTTGCTTCATTTTTCTAACCTTTCTCTGAGCTTAGCCATGGAGTCCCTGATAAGACCAGAATGGTCTACATAAAAACAACACTCTTCTTTTAGTGCGGCACAGAGTCCACCTTCTTTGAGAAAAAGTAGATCTAGCCCCCTCCTGTTCTGTAGCGAGGTCAAAGATTCTTCAAGTTTGGTGATGGACTGCTCTAGTGCTCCTAGGTCTGCATCCATAGCGGTTGTGCAATTCATGAAAATAGTGGGGGGTCTGTATCAAGGCAGTTGTGCCTTTGCCGACCCCAGCTGCTGTTCCTAGACCCAAAAGCACTGCTAAGGTCATGGTAATGGGTTCCCTTTTATACCGGGTCCAGTGGTTGAATCCATTGACAAAAAAACTGTCATCATGATACAGAAGCCTAGGAACACTCTGAACTAAACGACAATAATCTTTAGAAGTATTAAAAACAGATGTAAATACACAGGGAGTGAGTCCAGTGTTGCAAGCCCATACTGTGACTAAGGGAGGGACTAAGTACTGACCTCTATTATTGGAAGACTGGAGATGATGAGTCTGATTACAGAGTTACCATTTGTCATGTGGGACTTGTTCCAGGCAAAGTCTATTTCCCGAGACAGCTGCTAATGTTAGTTTTCTGTTTTCTCCCCAAGGACACTGAGAATTGTCCTCAGCCTTATTGTTTGTCTTGACTTGAGCAACTCCCTCATAATATGAGGGATTGGAGGCATAACACAGCCAACAAGACATAGTGATGTTGGGATTGGTACAATTGCGTACCAAAAAGCCCCCTGTACCAGACTAAACAGACGGTTTTCAGTATCTGGGGGAGTAGGGGCAATGTAAGCTTCAGGTCTGAGGAAGGGGTATAGACCTCTGTTGGAATAGCTTGAACAACTAGGGTAGGTCCGGGAAAAGTAGGTCTGGGAAGGGGCATTGGAGGTTTTTTAACAAGAACGGGGGTAGGTCCTACTGCCTGGGTTGGGGGACACTTCATCTTTAGCCGAATCTTAAATGTGAATCCAGGGCCTGTCCCTGTCACATAAAATGTTAGGCCCCACAGTCTTCCCCTTATCCAATCTTTTTTGTCTCTTTTGCTTTTTGAGTAAAAGTGATGTTTAAGGAATCATGGCCCTTATTTCATCTGGATACTATAATAATATCAAGCTAGAGGAAGGGTCCCAATGAGTGGTACCAGTGGTTTCACATCTCCACTGACTACAGAAGATGCCCTCTATTCCCCCACACCAGCGAGCCTCTTTTTTATTTGCCCTATCCCTGGGACAGACATAAAAGGGCTCCTGACAAAGTCTCCTCTGTTGAGACCTGCTACTACAGCCTGGTATATCTGCAATGTACTTTCCTTGGGAACTTAACCCCTGGTGATATGGCTGCTTGTGATAGATTACCTCATCTTGGGGCACCGTTTCATGTGACTCTTCAGGGATATCCCAGGCATCTAATCCATCTATCAGGGCACAGATTTCAGGAAACAGAGGGGGACACCATGTATAAGGGGGGGGGGGCCTTTGAAGTACTCCATACAGTATCTCCAGCTTGAGAGATGGCCTCCCATGTCAGGGTCATAAGAGTGTGAGGATTATTACCCAAGGTTGCTGTACAGCGAAGGCACAGTTTAAGAGAATTATCAGTAGCGGCCACTGTCCAATTTTCTCTGAGGTCGTCTTCATCCTGGTTGGGTGCCTTTTTTTTATGTGGGATGCGTGGATCCAGGCAGCGATCCTGTCTACCTTTGCGACCTTGGCGCTGGTCAGCAGCACTAGATAAGGTCCCTTCCACCGTGGCTCAAGCATGCCAGCTCGATGTTGTCAGACCAGAACTGAGTCCCCGACCTGGAACCTGTGGGGCACTGCACTGCTCCCTGGTGTGTATGCTTCTTTAATCTGGTCCCAGATCTGTGTTCTGACAACTTCTAAGGCCTTTAAATGGGTAAACAGAGAAGAGGGTGAGGAAGAGTTAGCACTGGAATTCAATATCTCATCAGACTCGGTCAAGGGGGGTGGTCCCCCATGTAGAATTTCATAAGGAGTAATGCCGAAACACCCAGGTGTGTTTCGGGCCCTAAGGAGCACAAAGGGAAGGAGGGTCACCCAGTCTTTACCACTGGTCTCAAAAGCTAATTTAGTTAGGGTTTCTTTTAGAGTCCTGTTCATTCCTTCTACCTCTACTGATCTCTGGGGTTTATAAGCACAATATAACTTCCAATTGTTCCCCAAATGTGTGGCTAATTCCTGACTTACCTGGGCAACAAATGCAGGCCCATTTTCCAAGCATATTACACTTTGGATCCCAAACCAGGGTAGGATCTCTTCAACGATCTTCTTGGTCACCACCTTAGCAGTTTCAGACTTGGTGGGGAAGGCTTCTACCCATCCTGAGAAAGTGTCTATGAAAACTAGTAACTATTTATTACCATATTTTCCTGGTTTGATCTCAGTGAAGTCTACTTCCCAGTAAACTCCAGGTCTATCCCCCAGTTGTCGTTTTCCTTGTTCATTAAAGGGGCCTGCAGCATTAATTAGGCAACACACTAGCAGGATTTAGTTACTTGTTCGTCTAGTAGCCTGAGCACATAATAGTTTGAGGACTGGATTAAATCACACAATTTCTTTGCTCCCTGATGTGTCAGGGGATGGATGCGTTTTACATATGCCTTTCCTTCTCTATAGGGCAAAATAATTTTTCCTTCTTTTGTTCTTGCTATCCCATGGTAGCTAAATCCTTTGGACTTCCCTTGTTCTTCAAGATCTTCAATCATCTCATAATCTTTGGAGGTGTATTCAAAACTGATCTCTGGGGTCCCTTTTGGTTCTTCTATACTCTCTACAGGCAGCGCAGGGATGCCTTGTACCACCTGTTTGGCCACCCAACCTGCCATCTGATTTCCCTGGGCTACAGCACCTTGCCCCTTTTGATGGCCAAGGCAGAGGATGATGGCCACTTTCTTGGGCATGTGTATAGCCTCTAGGAGGGCCAAGATTTCTTCTTTATTTTTGATTTCCTTGCCTGCCGAAGTAAGTAGCCCCCTTTGTCTATAGATGGCCCCATGAATGTGAGCTGTGGCAAAAGCATAGTGGCTGTCAGTGTAAATATTGATTGCCTTACCTTCTGCCAGCCGCAGAGCTTTAGTTAGCGTCAGGAGCTCAGCCTTCTGAGCCGAAGTTCCTTCTGGAAGTTAACTTGCCCAAATTACATGTTTTCTGTCAACCACTGCCTCTCCTGCTCTTTATTTTCCCTCCACCACAAAGCTGCTACCATCTGTGTACCTGTCAGGCACACCTGGCCAAGTTTGGTCAGTCAGATCCTTTCTCGATCCAGTTTCTTCATCCAGGATATCAGCACATTGGTGTACCCAGGTAGAGTCATCCGTCTTGGGGAGAAGGGTGGTAGGATTGTGGATGGCAGGTAGGGCAAAAGTCACTCGGTCATTTAGCAACAGGCTCTGGTAGTGGGTCATCCGGGCATTTGTCATCCAATGGTCAGGGGGCTGTCATACAATACTCTTTAACGCATGGGGAGTGATTACACTCACATGCTGACCTAGAGTAAGCTTGCCAGTATCTTTAACAAGTAGGGCTACTGCAGCGATGGCTTTTAGGCAGGAGGGCCATTCACTGGCAACTGGGTCCAATTTTTTAGACAGGTAGGCCACTAGCCTCTTCCACGGCCCCAGAGTCTGAGTCAGGACTCTGCGGGCTACTCCAGCTGGCTCATCAACGTATATGGTGAAAGGCTTAGTCAAATCTGGCAGGGCCAAAGCCTGGGCTGCAAGCAGAGCAGCCTTTATGCTGTTAAAGTCTTTTTGGTGTTCTTCTGTCCAGGTGAACGGGACTTTTTCTTTAGTGAGTGGGTACAGAGGTGCCGCTAACATTGTGGACCCTGGTATTCAGAGTCTACAAAAGCCTGCCGTTCCCAGAAACTCACGTACTTGTCACAGAGTGGTGGGGGTTGGGATCTGCATCACAGTCTTCTTTCGAGCTTCGGTGAACCACTGCTTTCCTTCTCGGAGGGAGTATCCTAGGTAGGTCAAGTCCATATGGCATAGCTGAGCTTTCTTAGTGGTACACCAATTCACTTTTTTCATTTAGAAGCTTCTTGATCCTGTCAAGGCACAGTTCCTGGGTTGAAGCTGAAAGGATTAAATCATCTCCATACTATAGGAGAGAAATTTGGAGGTTCTGTTCCCTAAAGGGCATAAGGTTGTGGTGGACCACTTCATCAAAAAAAGTGGGTGAATTTTTGAACCTCTGTGGCAGCCTAGTCAAGATTAGCTGACCCGTATATCCTCCTTCAGGGACTCGCCACTCAAAAGCACACAGAAGTTGACTGCTCAGGTGTAATCTGAGACAGAAAAAGGCATCTTTCAAATCCAGGACAGTGTACCAGGACCGTTCAGGTGGTAAGGAACTCAGCAAGTTGTGAGGGTTGGGCACAGTTGAGTGAATGTCCTGTACCCGCTTATTGACTTTTCTTAAGTCCTGGACAGGCAGATAGTCATTTGTCCCATGTTTACACACTGGCAGGAAGGGGGTATTCCAATTGGACTGGCACAGGACCAATATACCCTGTTATAGCAGTCTCTGGATATGTGGTCGAATGCCGTTTTTAGCCCCTTGACTCATGGGGTATTGCCTGACTGAAACGGATTTGGCAGCCATTTTTAGCTCGACTATGTTGGGTGGCACTTGACTAGCTAATTCCATCCCAGCCTGCTCTGCCCAAACCTCTGGAAAACCTGTCAATCATTCTTTTAAGGGTAAAGTCTCAGATTTCTGTTCGTGGAGGTGATATTCTTCTTCTAAATTTAAAACTAAGCATGCCACTGGATTCTTCTTCCATGATACCTCAGGTCCGTCAGAAGTAAACTGGACTTATGCTTTCAATTTTTTCCAAAGTTCCCAGCCTAGCAGGGGTGCTGGGCACTCAGGTATCACAAGAAAAGAATGTGTCACTTTATTTTTTCCTATGTCTAAAATCCTTTTGGTTGTCCAGGGATAAAGCTTGCTACCAGTGGCTCCCATAACTAAAATCTTCTTTGATCCTAATTGTCCTAAAGGTTCAGTCAAGACTGAATATTCAGCTCCTGTGTCTATTAGAAAATTAACGGGGGTCCCCTCCACAGAGTGAGTTACCCTAGGCTTGGGGAGGGTGACCGAGCCCCGACTTCCCTTGTCTTCTTCAAGGGCAGATACTTTGGGGCCCCTCTGCTTCTTCTTTGGGCAGTCTCTGGCCCAATATTCTTTTTTCTTGCAGTATGTGCATTGGTCTTTCTCAAGTGGAGGTCTCTGTTCTCCTGGGGGTCTTCTTGTCCTGTTGCGCAGGTTCCCTGACTGACCCTTCTCTGAATTTTTCCACCTACCACTGCGGCCAAAATCTTAGTCAAGTTCCTATCCTGCTGGCGTTCATGCCGGATTTCTCTTTCCTCTACCTCTTTCTCTTCTCTCTCTTGCTTTTCTTCCTCAGTCTCTCTCTTGTGGTATACTTTCTCAGCTTCTTTTACTAAATCTTGCAGAGTATAATCTTGGAGACCCTCTAACCTCTGTAACTTTCTCTTAATATCAGAGGCAGACTGACCAATAAAAGCTATGGCTACAGCTGCCTGCTGTCCCTCCTAAGAGGGATCAAATGGGGCTATCTCCTATAAGACTCCATTAGTCGTGCTAAGAAAACGGAGGGCAGCTCCATTGAACCCTGAAGGACTTCTCTTACCTTGGCCAAATTGGTGGGTAACCATGCAGCCCGCTCTATCCCTGCCACTAGAGTCCATCAGTAGACTGTGAGACGCTCCCTATCTTTCACAGTATTGAACTCTCAGGCAGAACGGGCCAAGGGGAAAGCTGCATTTATAAGGTTGGGGAGATTAGTGGGGGTCCCATCTGGTCCTGGGACGTTTTTATCTGGCTTCTAGCAGGATCCTCTCTCTCTCTTCAGTTCTAAAGGGGACCTGCAAAAGTTGCTGGCAGTCATCCCAAGTGGGCTGGTAGGAGAACATTAGGAACTCAAGGAGTCCTGTTAAGCCTGAGGGATTCTATGAGAAAGAGGAGTGATTAGTTATACATATCTGTTATACATATCTGCCAACATATCTATCAATGAAAATGGCCAGTACTGCAATGGGACTAACTGCCCCGGGGCATGGGAAGGTCCTCCTACATAAGCTCTTAAAGGCAAAGCAACAGTGGATCTGGTTTAGATTCACTTCCCTCTGAACTATGGCCTTTGCAGCTAGGAGTCCCTCCCAACGGTCCTGTCACAGAGGCCACCCTGGGGTCTGCTGGGGTGGGCAGTTGTGAGGGATCAGGATTAGAAGTTCTTTGGGGGTAAGGGGGTGGGAAGGAGTCAATGAAAAAGGAATCATCAATTTCATGATAGATCCTCAGGGGGGCCGATGGAACGTGCTCTGGCAGACCCGCATGCATCATTTTCGGTTTCATGGCTACTGCCACCATCGCTGCCTCAGCTCCGGAAGTCCAGGAACCCAGTCAGGGTGGCAGATTTTGTACCAGATCCTGCCACACAATTATATAAGGTACCGGATCAGGATGCCCTCCTGCAGTCTGAAAAATAACTTGACACCTAGAATAACAGGCAGGCTAAAATTTCCCTGCGAAGGCCAGCCCACACCAAAAGCTGGCCATTTAGAGGAGCAAAAAGTTTGCCAAGGTCCCTTCTTGACATCAAAGAAAAGATTGTTGGCCCTAGTCATAACGTCTGTTCAATGGTTCTGAGTAAGTGTTAGTGGGGTCGTCACAGTCTTTCCCATGTTAAGCTCTGTCACACACATTTTAAAAACGATTACAAAGGCTACAAGACTCAAAAGCAAAACCATTGCCTACTCTGTGTCAACCAGAGTTCCTGAAAAGAATCAGACGGCCTAGTAACAGGTCTCAGAAACAGATCGTCAAGGAGAAAATTTATCCCTGACTTTTCCCGAGGAGGTTCACTAGGCATCCCTGGCCCTCCCCCTGACTTCCCTGAAAGTCTCCCAGGGCGAACAAATGGTGGACACCTAGACACATCTGTCCTTATCCACTTTGCTCTCCCTTCGAAGCACTGTCTCATAAGAGAGTTTGCAAAACTGAAACTGTGATCTCACAAGATTTTCAGACAGAATATAGAGACAAAACCAAGACAAGATAGAGGGCCTTACCTCCAAGTGGGTCTAGGACCCCTGGGTGGTCACGCATCTCCCAGCCAATGCACCACATGAAAGACCCCTTCAGTGAGTCCCTCTTCAGGGAGGTGCGCACCCAGTAGGACACTGAGGCGGAACTCGCTGTAACTATACAAGCTTTAATCTCACACAAACACACAAACAAAAAAGGAGCGCCCAAGCCAGCATGCTGGGGTCGAATCTCATGCACTGCGCAGGGGGCAGGGAAGTTCAACCCCGGCCCAAACTTTTTACAGGCATATAAAGGCAAAAACCACAAACCAAAAACAGGGGAGCCAAAAGAATTTGGGCCATTACACATGATAGGCTTATTTAAATGTTGGCGGGATGATTACAAATTAACAGGGTAATATGTGCATGCTAAGGTGTAGGGAGGCACAAGGGCTTGGGACTTCTCGAGGTCAGCAGGACACCTGGTCAATGTATGATTTATGGGGATCTATAGGGAGGTGCCATCCTGCCAGATGGCCATTTGGTCTGCCCTGATAGCAGTGGCTAGTTCCTGCATTCTCTTTTTTATCTTTTATGGCTGGACATTCTTAGCTACAGGGTGGGTTTGGCTGTGCCTGGACCCGCCTTGGTCTATTCTTCAGCCCTGTATTTCTTGAACTTACATACCACAATGCTATAAGACCCAAAATTATAAGTTTTTGCTCTTCACTACAACATCCAAGATTTTACCTCTTAATCAGATCTCTAACTTTTTAGCTCCAAGTTAATTTGGGTTTTGCAATTTTCACAGGGTGTCTGACAATCTCAAACACTACAGCCTGCTGCTGTTCTTCAACAATTTTCTGACTGGCAACCAAGCTCCTGCTGTTTCTATCAAAGAATGTCCCACCCATTCCTCTTGTTCAAAAGTGCGGCTGGACAGGCACTCTCAGGCCAAGGAGACCTCAGTAAACTTTATCTGAACATTCAGGTGCTCTCAGGCACTCCTTTGTTGAGCCATGCCAAGGCTTTGAAAAAAAAACAGCCCAGTGGATAAAAGTCATTTCATTTGTACCTGGCTGTCCACTTTGAACAAATGAGCAATAATTCTGTTTTTGTGAAATATAACAGGTAATGAATATTTTAGTTTCAGTCAGTGGAAACTAACGGCTGTTCCCATTAACTCTTTCACACCAATTAACATTTTTGCTTCACGGTTCCTTTAACATTTTCGATTTCCACAGTATTCACACCAGGATGAATACTGAGACATTACGACCAGGGACATCATTAGAGCAAAGGTAAACAAATCTCTCTCAACATATGTCCTTTCACAATGGAAACAGACCAGAGACCATGGGGATGCACAACTCTGAATAGTTTATAAAGGACCCTGTAGATATCTGTTCTTGTATATTGAGGGGTGTGTTTAAGTGGAAAAAACTTACAGCTGTCATTTGAGAATAACACATATAAACCTCAAGTGTTTTTTTTTTAAATGAGAAATGTTGACAATTATGGTTCTTATACATAGGGAATATCTGGATTAAGAACTAGTCCTTACCCAGACTTCACACTTCCTCTGACCCTGACTCTGTACCTTCCAGGCTAAGAATAATCTTGATGGCCTGATTTCCCCAGTAACAGGCTATCCAGCAGAAAAGAACAACAACCTTCTCAAGATTCAACCAGTATACTAAGACATGGTTCATGTCTAATTGTTTACACAGACAGGCAGAATACAGTACCACTACCAAGATTTGGGAATAAGAAGCCAGTGTCTATGAAAATCAAAGAAACCTTCTGCAGCATCATGATCAGGAGCAGTGGAAACTGCAAGCTTTGTGGCTGCAGTGGTGAATAATTCTTCACCTGACAGCTCATCCCAGATTTATCACACTAACCTCACAGGCCACTGTGAAGAATACAAACACTTTGGATGTGGACAGCTTAAGACAGAATGCTACCCAACAGGATGCCTTACATAGGCTCTATATGGTAAGGTTGCTACAGTAAGTTAGAAGTGTCTGAAGGCATTACTTGGGAACTGTGATGAGGACATCTTCTAAAGAAGTATTGTGAGACAGAAAATTAAAAAAAATGTTGATGTCTGCTTAGAAAGGGGTTTAATCTCAGGATTTGGTGATAAAATCCAGTAGATTTGAATTCAGGACTGAACTGCACAAGAAGGCCCAGAATTGCTAGGACTATACAGAAAAATCCATTTCCAGATAAGTTAAACAGAAAAAAAGGAGAGGAATGAAATGAAAAAGAAGAATGTCAGTGTCCTGATGTTAAATCCTGTATTTGTGAGCAATAATCAACAAACTATGAAAGGAATAATGCAACAACGTGAAAAAAATGGACACACCATTTAAAATATCTTACATAAATCAGTAAAAAAACATTAAAACTATCTCACTAAAAATGGCAATATTTGCAGGGTGTTGGTGGTGCACAGCTTTAATCCCAGCACGAGGGAGGCAGACGTAGGCAGATTTCTGAGTACAAGGCCAGCATGGTCTACAGAGTGAGTTCCAGGACAGCCAGGGGCATATAGAGAATTCCTGTCTCGAAAAAATCCAAAAATCAGACCATACACACAAATAAGAAAACAAACAAACAAACAAACAAAAACAAAAAACAAAACACACACACAACACACACAAAACAGAAATACAACAACATAAGGCAATATTCCCTTTCCGTTTTGTCTTGTGGTTTTCTTTTTTAAATGTGTTATTGCATCTCAGAGATGCTTCCTCCTTTATAAATACTGACATCACAAACACATCATAGATATGAACTTGCATCATCGCCACAGGTGTTTTACAACTCCTACTTCAGTGACACAAGGGACTCCACACACATACTCCTTCCATAGAGTAAATGTATCCAATATCATACAGATTATTCAAAACAATGGAAATATCTTCAAATTATCTCAACACTTATGCCCAGTGATCGGGTGTCTCAGCTTGAGGCTCCCAATGATCAATTGTTTATAAGTACTAGCTTGTAAAACTGTAAATGAGTTGTCTATCTGGAACCCTTTATAAGATCCTGTCCTCAGCAAGGATCCTGTTCAAAGCCATTAGCCACTTTTTTTTTAATGTGCACATTTAATGGGATAAAGTAATGAGACTTTCCCTAATTGTAGAAACGACCTAGTCTCTTTATTTTCCCCCACATTTTTTATTACATATGTTCTTCTTTTACCTTTCAAATTCTATCCCAAAAGTCCCCTATATCTCCTGCCCCCTGCTCACCTACCCACTCACTCCCACTTCTTGGCCTTGGCATTCCCCTGAACTGTGGAATATAAATTTTGCTAGACCAAGGGCCTCTCTTCCCAATGATAGCTGACTAGGTAATCTTCTGCTACATATGCAGCTAGAGGAACAAGTTCTGTGGGTACTGGTTAGTTCATATTGTTGTTCAACCTATAGGGTTGCAGACCCCTTCAGTTTTTGGGTACTTTCTTTAGCTCCTATATTGGGGGCCCTGTATTCCATCCTATAGATGACTGTGAGCACCCACTTCAGTATTTGCAAGGCACACTATTTCATACACTAGCAAGATTTTACTTAAGGGACGCTGATATAGTTGTCTCCTGTGGTGTTTTGCCCTCAGTCACTTCTATGCTTCATAAGAAAGAAAGCTCTAGTTGTGTGCCATGCAGATCGTGTAGAGGGCTGTCAATATCCCCTCTCCTCCAGCAAAGCCTCACAAACAGTCACAACGATTGTCTTCCAGGACAACTTTGAGTGCCTAAGATAAGGATCAAAGCACCTCTGCTTGCTCCAATGTCTAAATGTCACTGTAGATTAAGAAATTCCCTAGCAAGACCCTAAGATTCACAGTCCAGGACCATTTCAGCAACCCATTACTTTTCTAGGGTCCAAACTTGTTGCAATTCTACAGACCTATACATTGTACCCTTAGAGCCCTTCTCAAGAGCAGGCAGCAACTGTTCCAAATGCTTTCTCCAAATGCAGCTAAACAGAAACAACCTGCAGAGACAGGTGATCTGCTCCTGGTTCGACCAAGGTGACTTTGCCTTTGTGTGGGGTGGTGGTGGGAGTTTACCTGCTGTGAGACCCTTTTCCTGTAGTTGTGCTCATCCACCAAAGCACTTGGAAAGACAAGGAAAGAGTTCCTCATTCAAAATCCCTCCTCCTGCCTGTGGTGTTTGTGTTTCTAAGGAGTGGTAAATTGGATCTATTTGGGGGGTTCTTTGTGTCTTTGTGAGTCCACACACAGTGATTCCTCTCTCCTATACTACCTTTCCCAGAAAAATTAGAATCATAGTCTACACATCATTTCTTTTATTTTATAAACTTTGATGGTGGGTATGGTTGTTTGTGTACATGTCATTTTGCTTGGATACTTCATGTGTAAAATACCTGCAGAGGCAAGAAGACTGCTGCTGGAAATGGAGGAAGTGAGAAAGAGAAAGGAAGAGGGGGACTATTAATACATTTTAAAGCTTTCTAGTTAAATCCACTCTTCAAGATAAACTATTGAAAGTGTAATTAGTCGCTGGCCTTGTTATATTAATACTGACTATAACAGTAAAGCATTTGAAATGTTTTGTAAACAATTTATTAATTTATCTAATACAGGGTAATGTGGAACTTTAAAAAACTCTTCTTTTTAAAAAAACAAAGGACAAGATAAATTATATCCCCATGCACATTATTTAAATCACACTTTAAGAACTTTGAAATTTGGATGTCAAAGAACTTAAAAATGCCTGATAGTATCTTAAATAGGAGACATAATCATGTCTAGGTCAAATGAAAAAAATCTACTTATTGGTATATGGCTTGATCCTAAGTAGCTACTTTATAGGGAAAGGGACAAGAATAGGTTCTCTTCACAGAATGCTGCATATATATGAAGGCTAATTTTTGTGACAAACTAACAAGTGTGTTTGCTTAGTGCCCTGACTGTAGTGACAAGAAAGCTGAATTGGGTATATGTTTTTGACCTACCTTTGTTTATCATTTTCCCTGTTTGGACAAGCTAAGATGCTTTACTTCAAGGTTTTTAAGAATTATGGGATATAGAACAGTAGAGACTGTGTAATCTGATTTAGAAAGATTAGTCTCAAGATAGAGTTATAGTGATTCATCTTCTAACTTCACTGTGAACAGGTATCCTAATTCAATATTGGACTGGTCTATTAATAATTCCAGTATTAGAAGAATTAGGGAAGATAGCTAAAATCTTAATTAGCTAGCAAATTTAATTTGGAGGACAGCCTCCACTCCCAGAGAGGCTGCAGCCTTTCTGCAATTCTCAAAGCCACCTCCCCACACCAGAATCTCTAAGACTAAGCTTGATCATTGCTAATTTGTAACTGAATGGGGTACCTGGACTTCTCCAAAGAAACTTTCATACTGTTGCTTATCACTGTCCCACCTTTGTTTCTCAAGCAGGTCATCCAAGTCCTTCTGCCTTACTGTAGCAGATGTACAGCCTTGCCTCCAACAGTGAAGGTGGCAGTTATTGATCTTCATTCTAGTACATATTATGACTTTGGTCTGAATTGGGAATAAGGTGTGATAATGAGGGCTGGACATTCAATGACAGACATCCAGATCTCAGAACCATACCAATCTAAGACAGAGGTACATGCCAAAATCAATGACTGTTGATAACACAACACAGAGCCATGTTTTGTGTGATATATAACACAAACTAGTTGCACGTAGCATCCATAATGGAATTTGATGCTTCAGGAAGATCTAAGACTTCCTAAGGGAGGTGTGGCCTCCAGTTACCATAACTCCCAGGCAAGACTATAGAGCATAAATACATTTTATGCCTCAGTTTAGCACTTTTTAAAATATTATTAACGGGGGGGGAGTATAACCTCCTCCAACCTATGCAGGTTCAGACCTTATGCCATTGAGGCAGGGCCACCTGCAGTGCAGCTCCTCAGCTAGTTTCCTTTGATGTGAAACTACCTGCCATCTGCCATGAGGCCAAATTGGTTCTCCAAGATTTTCTGTAGTTAACTGCAATCTGTGAATTTGGTGACTTAGTGCTAAAAGGCTGTGCTGACAACTTGGTATCAGGAAAGTAAGAAACTTGGCATGGCAGAGAATGGGTTTCCCCCTTTATAAGTGAAAACTTTTATTAAATATTTGAGCCTAGATCAGAAAATTGTCTTGGCTCAATTTTTCTCTCACCTATATAGTTCCCCTCTCTTTTCAGCCTCTGTTTGCCTCCCAGGTGAAACACAGTTCAAGTTAGGTAAGGCCTGGTTTCCAACAGTTTTGGTCCTGATCTTTATCACATTGAACACAAGACAGAATTTTACACTAACACTAAAGATATCTGCCTGTGCTTAAAATTCTGATTACAAAACACTTCCTTTAGAAGAGTGGAGTGGTTGATGAACACCAGACACTTACTTAGCAATAGTTGGCCTATGAATTTTGAATAAATTTCTTATTATGTGGAAGATTCAAATTGAATTAAATAGTTTTAAACAAGCTAGGAAGGAAGTAGACATGAAGGAAAAAAATTCTAGAGTAGATCAGTACTAAAACTGAAATAATCTGAGGGTTATCTGTGTGCTAGTGGGGAGGCTAGAGGGAGAGGGAGATGGAGAGGGAGAGGGACAGGGACAGGGACAGGGACAGGGACAGGGAGAGAGACAGGGACAGGGAGAGGGACTAGGACAGGGACAGGGATATGGACAAGGAAAGGGGGAAGAAGGAGGAGGCAGAGGTAGAGCAGAGGTGGAAATGGAGGTGGAGGTGGAGGCAGTGGCAGACTGAGGACCTAGAATTGCAAGCCACAGAAAGGAGTGTAATTGAGGCATTGTCTCCATAACAACTGAAAGCAACATAACCTAAGGGCATCTGTCAATTTCCTGGACAACTATTCACAAAGCTAATCTTTCAAATTCTAACCAAAATTTTCATAGAATGAGAGGATTGGGATTTCGAAATCAGGTGAACATATTTCTTATTATTCGTTAGTATTTTTTACTTAAACTAGCAAAATATATGTATTCATTTTTTTAATTTCTAATGTATTTCATTATTATTATTATTATTATTATTATTATTATCATTATTTTTGTTATTTTTATTACTAAAAATCAGTTTTTCAGTACAGTTCTTATTTTCCTCCTGGTTCAATTTGGTTAGAATAGTCTCTAATTTTCTCTCATTAATTAAATAGGTTGTAACTTCTTTTGCTTTTATGTTGTGAATATAAGTTATGATTGTTAAAAGCCTGTTAAATATACATGATATTTTCTAAAGCTAAAATTCATATATGTTAAAACTGTATTTAAAATCTATTTGTAATATTAACCATGGTAGAAGCAAAAAATAATCTCAAACAAAGTCCTGTATGAAAGGAAGAAGTGACCAGTTCCTCATTAGGCAGTGACCATTCCATCTCCACAGGAGAATATGCAGTGTAACTGTGGCTTCATAGAATGAATTGGGTAGTGTTACTTCTGTTTCTAATTTGTGGAACACTTTCATGAGAATTGGTATTAGTTCTTCTTTGATGGTCTGATAGAATTCTGCACTACAGCCATCTAGTCCCAGGGTTGTTTTGGTGGGAGATTATCATGATTGGTTCTATTTCTTAAGGTGTTAAGGTGCTGTTTAGATGGTTTATCTTATGGATTTGGTATATGTCTAGATAATTGCATATTTCACTCGTCTTTCGCAGCGTTTTTTTTTAATTATTCATTACTTAACTATGAAGTTTATTCATTTCAAGTTTTTTTTTTCCAGGCTGCATTCCATGGAATATCTTTGGCTGAACTGGAATTTGCTCTATAGACGAGACTGACAAGGAATTTAGAGATTTTCCTGCCTCAGCATAATAAGTCCTGGGATTAAATGTGTGTTTGCCCCCATTCCCTGGCACCTAGGAATTAATTTTGAAGACTACTTACATACCTTCATATAGTTCAAACCTTATAATATTACAAAATGGAAGCGTATCACAATGATTCCTGCTTTTAACCAGATGACTATGGGTCTTATATCATATCTCTTTTGACTTCTAAGAAAGCCATACATACATAGCCAATTTGAGGCCAGCCAGTGCTAATCAATACAATTTGGCCAAAATGGAAAGAAAAAAAAACACAAAGTGAAAGTGCCTTTCTTATTTTAAGAATGGGCTACATTATAATAACACACACACTCAATCACATTCAGACTCACAGAAACAGACAGACACACACAGAAACACACACAGACACAATCAGACAGAAACAGAGAGTGAGACAGAGAGAGAGAGAGAGAGAGAGAGAGAGAGAGAGAGAGAGAGAGAGAGAGAGAGAGAGAGAGAGAGAGAGAGAGAGAGAGAGAGAGAGAGAGAGATCCACAGTGTTGGTGTTGGGAATCATAGCCACCTCCTATTTGGTAGCAGCAACTTTGTGTAACAGATAAGTCATCTTTTTAGATATTGGCTCTAATTATGAATTGGCCAAGAAAAACCTGATACTATGCAGTCTGGAGCTGACATTTGGATTTCATAGGATCCCTGAAAATGGTTTCTGAGCAAGAGAACATAAAGTTTAATCATTCCTGGTGCATCTCACATATCTTCTGCCCAGTCTCCAATTGAGACACACAGAATTTACTGTTGGGGATTTGATAAAGGGGGTTTATTTTTGACAAGAAGCCCCTGAAGGATTACACAAATACAGTTGAAACAACCTTAGTACATGTCAGAGTGTGGTACCTCCCTTCTTTATGCTTCTCAGTGCAGCTTCATTTAGTGTGTTCATTTAGTCCTGGTCAGAACACACAACAGAGCAGAAACAAACATTCTTTTAAATTTTTACACACCTTCTAATTTTTTCTTGTTTCTGTTGTGTATCTTGACAGACCCTTGCAAGCATTAATTTATTCTTAGATGAATTTGGACATTTTGAGTAATGTTCTCTTCCTACACCTTCCTTCTCTCTCCAGAAATGTGGAGAACTTTACATGACTCAGAGTATAAGATCATTGGCTGCTCTTGCAGAGGGTCTGGGATTCAATTCCCAGTGATCATCCTGTGTGTCACAGCCACATGTAAGTCCTGTTCCAGGGGACCTGATACAAGCTAACTTAGGACCTCCATGTAATCCAGGAATGTTCACATCCAACAAATACACTCCTTCAGGTAAAAATGTCCATCCAATAGAAATAATGAAAAGTATGCTGTTTACCAATTGTCATGTAGAACTTGATTTCCAAATGAACACAAATATTATCAAGAGCAGACTTTAAAGTATGCATGTAGGTCAACCATTGTGATATGTTTGGTACTTATTTTTTCTTTCTTTTCTGTTTTGCATCCCCTAGGACCTCGCATACCTATGACTTGGAGGAAAGTAATCCAGAGTTCTTCCATAGTCTCTGCTTCAGTTTCTGCCTCTACTTACCACTCTGAATCAAGTTCTGTCCTGACTTTCCTAGATCATGCAATTTACAAGCTGAGACTTGTAAACAGAAAGAACCCATTACCTCCTTTTGTAGTTTTGGGCCCCGATCTTTATCACATTGAAATCAAGACAGGCTTGCATACTTTCACTTATGCTATCTGCCTGTGCTTAAACTACTGGTTACAAACAGTTTGTTCAGAACAGTGGAGTGACTGTTCAATGCCAGACAGTTACCTAGACATTGTTGCCCTATGAATTTGGGTTACATCTCTCATTATACTGAAGATTCAAATTCAATCAAATGGTTTTAGTACAAGGTAGAGAGGCAACTTAATGTTCATAGAAAACCAATTCCACAGTAGATCAATTCTAAAACTAAACTAACCTGTATGTTATCTCAGCACTAATAAGTAGCAGTGGGACAATCAAAGGCATAGGAAGGTGCAGAGGCAGAGGTTCAGATACAGGCTGAGGTAGAGAATGTAGAGGCAGAAAAAGAAGGATAGGCAGAGTCACAAGGACAGTCATAGGAAGATTCAGAATCAGAGAATGAGTCAGAATTTGTGGTGTGCATGTACCTGGTGTGTGTCTTTGTAATTCTTGGACATTTTAGGAAGTTACATTAATTCAAGTCCTGAGAGGTCGGGTGATTGGTTACGACAAAGCTATCAGATTGCAACAAGTATACCAAGACATGGTTTCTGTCTAATTGGCCACCCAGACATTTATATACTTATAGGAGTACTTATAAAAGGAGAGATTCCAAGATAATGGCTTTCTTTCTACTGATAAGCCTGCCTCCCCGAGTCTCAGCATAAACGTTAATTATGATTCATTAGAAAAGAGCACACACAAGACTGCAGAATCTCAGCCAATACTATTGAGAACACTTTTTTTTTTTAAATCACAAAGCCCTCACACAACATTTTAAAAATCCTTTACTGGATTCATCTTCTAAGTATACACTATATGTTATATTTAGTGTATCATAAAATACTAAAGTGGAGTATCTACTTATGCACACTGAAAGTGTACTTCAAACAGAAAGCGTTAATACTGTTACTCCATAGATGAAACATGTTTATGAAGTAACACTAAGGGAGATTTACACACAATATTTGCATTTCATATGAGGTCCCCAGATGAAACTTAATTGCATCAAAACACATGGCACAGCATGGAATAGGTATGACTAATATTAAAATAGTGAACAGCTGAATGCAGGAAGTATGGAATACAGAGTTACTAAGTTTGGTGGAATACTATATTTACATACAACATACATTAGTGAAAAACTCCTGCTGCATTACTTTGCACAAGATTGAGTGTCAAAGCTAGTACATTTTGTCTGGTGTTTGGTGGTTGGTTAAGCAAGTTGCTTGTGGTTTTTTCATATCCATAGTTAAAGGAAAAGCACTAGGAAAAAAATTAGATTCAGAGATTTTCTAATTCCTCTCTCTACCTTTATTTCTGTCCTATCTAGTGTTTTGGAGTATAAAAAGAAGAACCTAGAAAATATCAAACACAAGCTCTAAAAATGAATCTTCCTTGCCCTCCACCAGAAATCATCAACTGTGAAGAAATACACTTCATCTTCTTTATCATAAATTTTAAAGGACTCTCTTCAATAGCTTCTTGACTGGACTGTTTCTTTTTACTTTTGTGTGTGTGTGTGTGTGTGTGTGTGTGTGTGTGTGTGTGTGTGTGTGTGTGTGTGTGTGCCTTGCTGTGCATAATTCCTTCCTGTGTTGCTATCCATTAATGTTTGTGGATTTACTCACAACAAAGCAGATACAGTGCATTGGAGTATCTTTTGCTTTTTTTGCTTGTTTGTTTGTTTGTTTGTTTTTGTTTTGTTTTGTATTGTTTTGTTTTTTTTTAATTTTCTGGTGGTGGGGAGTGCATCTATGCTTTTTGTTGGGAGCTATTACTGCAATGCTATTGTCCTGATCTCTGAATTGGGTCTCTCCACCTCCCCCGCCCCCATAAGAAAAGAGGGTCAAAAGCGGGCCACAGACTCACTGCTCTGAGAAAAACTACAGATTGTTCCAACCCTAAGTCAGTGCTGGATGTCCTGACCTAAAGATGTACCCTGATAACGCCAAGTTCCTGCTTCCACCAGTAGTCGCCAAAAGAAAAATTTCCGCTGCCCCTTCCTTCCTGCTGAGAAGTACTTCCTCTCCCCCCCCCACCCTGCTGCCCCATCCCACCTGCTGAGGTGCATTGCTTCTGCCCCATTTCTCCTGCTGAAAGGCACTTCCCCTTTTGCTTGTGCATTTAAACCTTGGTCATGGCTAATACATTGGGGTCCTGATGTAATTCAGAACATTTCCATATCTTTGTTCGCACAATATCCTCATCTCTCTCTACACCCCATTTATTTCTTAGGAGAAAGTCCTCTCGAGACCCTCGAATAACTGGACCTGCTGGACGGGTCAGCTTTTGAAGTTACAAATCAAATACTACCATTGAGTGACAAATCTACCTTAGACAGGGTTTTGAATACTTTAACAGAAAGTGTTTCTCTCTTTATTACTAAGAAATTATAACCTTGTTTTTCTTGTACTCATGAACTGTTACAGAACTTTTAGGTCCATTTATACCAATTTTATGCAGACACTAAGCAATGTCAACCCATTGCTGACATTTTTTTATTGATAATGCAATTTGATCAATACATGAGTTCTTGTTTCTGCCTTGTGTCTGATTGTGTTTTCTTGAAGACTTGTATCTTATGGGCTATAACAAAAACTTGTAATGCTTGTAATGTACAGTTGAGGAGGGTGGTCTGGAGACTCGGGGGGGTATTTCTGTGTATAGAATGAATGCCAAGTGCCTGGTGTTAAATCAGGGAAATGTTGCTCCTTAGGCTACATGCTCACCGTTTTGTGTTCATACATTTGGGGACAATATTTTTCAGTACCACAGAGCAAACGTTACAGGTACTTACTTTTTAAACTGTCAGTAATCACCAAATCTGAAATCTGGTCCTTGGACCACGCTGTTCTCTCAAAGCTAGTCAGAAAATGCTTAGCGATATGAGCCCAATCCTTGCTTTTTATCCTTAGAGTGGAGGAAAACTGGTCTTTCCTGTAAGGGTTTTGCAATTAGAGATTCTGGTGTCAGCAGAGCTTACATGACCCCTATTGAGGTTGATCATTTGTAATAGCAAGGGAAATGTGGGAGGATCATTACCCTGATGGCTCAAAATAAGTCTAGAACACACTGCATTCTTCCCCCTTGTGGGTGCCATCCCTGTCACATTTTGAAGAGAAACAGTGCTCCTCCAGGAAGCTGGAGGAAATTGGCCTGTATTCCTTTGGATGCTGTTAGACCCAGCCTCTAGGTCTGGACTGACTATCATTAAGGCCCCTGTCCCTGCTGTTCTCTCAGTTCTCCACAAAACAAGAGACTCTCTTTAGCTTTTGTGCTGAGTGATGTCAGCCCTGCTTCTCATATACTGATTAACTAGGCTATTTGGGCCTTAGAAGAATGTCTTTTTCTCAACTATCTATTTACCAGGTAAACTGTCAGTGAGAATGGTGAGACATCTATTCTTGGCAAGGTTACCATAATTAACGGCAGGGAATATGAAGATAATGCAGACTTATTGATATATTCCCAAAGTCTAGATTTAATTGACACTCTAATGACTTGCACAAGAAACATGAGATTGTGGGTTGACTTCAAAGTGTAACATATGAGGTCCATATAGAAAATCAGGAGATGACTGTTGAGAACAGCACTGGGCTTTAAAGAATTTGTTCTACCATGACTTTCCCAAGATTTCACCATCTTAATAAGTATGTTGTGAAGGCAGGAGATGGTGTAAGAGTGTTCTCATCAGCATCTACGTCCCATGGATGCTTGTACACTCTGTCACTTCAAGATATCTATGGCACAGTGGTACCTGATTAACGAAGAAGCCTTTGTAGTGCCACAGAGCAGCAAATAGTGGCCTAGAAGCAGGAAGTAGGAAGGTTGACCATGGCCCTCCTTTTAGGATTTACACTTTAAAGCTGAGACACACTGTAAAACACACATGTTTCTGACATTTAGCCCATGGAATGTACAGAGAATATCTCGGTCGATTGGTATGATGGTTTTAGACATGACTGAAAATGCGTTTATGTTAATCTGAGTGTGCTAGTAATCTTATGCCAACTTGTGAAAATCTAGAGTCACCTACGAAGAGGAAACATCAAATAGGATCTCCCTACATTAGATGGGTCTATAGGCATGCTTTTTGGATTAAAAAAAGTATATATTAATTTAATTTTTTTCATGTAATATGGGTTGAACAAATTCTTTCCCTACTTTATATCCCTACCATTCAACTCAGAGACACTGTGAAACTTATAGAAGTCATGGACCAAATGGATTTAACAGATACATTTGGAACATTTCTCCCTAAGACAAGAACACACATGGTATGCACTCACTGCTACGTGGATATTAGACAAAGAACACGGAATACCCATGATATTATACAGTAAATATCTGCACCGAAGCTGTACCCATACTGTATTCATATCATCACGAATCAGTATGCACAGTTCTCAGTACTGTGCATCTCCTAAAGGAGTATTGCCAACAGCAGATTTAGCAAGGCCTCAACAAGAATTATACCACTGGTAACATCACAATTTGTGGCTTTTAGGCTATATTAGGAGCTGGAGGTCATCCTCCTCATCTCTGTTATTCCCACAGCCTGAGGAAATTAGGGGAGCTTGCAATAACAGCAAGGATGGAGAACCAGAGACCAGCAAAGGGACTAAGACCATCTATCAGAATAAAAACCAATCTCTTCTAATATTTGAAATATCTGCCTTCCTAGCCCTTCTAATAAACCTATTTTTCAAATCAGACCTAAAGCCAAAATGCATGGTAGAATGTCTTTAGAATGAAAATAGCAGTTGCCACCTTAAGCCTTTGTTTGCAGGGATGCACTCCCCCTGCAGTCTGATTGGAGGATGTTGATTGACCTGCTTAAGAAAAAGAGACCCAGACAATGAGAAAGTAGCAATGCAAAGCTTCTTTTGGGGAAGTCCAGATACTTTATTCAGTTGCAAATTGCAAAGCTCTGAGAGTAGCAAGAAAACAGCTTTTCTGGGAGGCTGAGTCCCCAACTAAATTCTATGCAAAAGAGGAATTTTAGTTCTCAGAGTGATACTTATAAGAAGATTCAGGATCTGTGTTCAGCTAACAAATTAATCTCTTGGGCAGCCTCTGTGCTCCATCTTCACATGAAAAAACGCAAACCGAGCTCCTTCCCCAGATTCGAATCGGATCTGGACCCTTACATTCCTTAGTTAGTGTGTCCTTTCATTTTATCAATGCATAAGAATTAGAAGTAACTGGATGCCAGTGGTGATCTGCTGCAGACTGACCTTTAATATCAGTTTGCAAAAAATTTAGATCAAATAAAGTAAAGGCAAGATGCGCCTTTGGTGACCTTGGGGGATATAACTGCCACTGTTTTGTCATAAAAGGCCAATTCTTTAAGGTCTGATGAGCACATTGAACTATTCCGTTTCCATGGGCTTATAAGGAATTCAAGTTTTATGTTTGATTTCAAATTCCTTACAGAATGAAATAAAATTTTTACTATAATAGGATAGCCCATTATCTGTTTTGATAAGTTTAGGCAATCCTATTGCATTAAATGCTTGTGTGCAATGATCAATTACGTTTTTAGAAACCTTCCCTTTATGGAGAGAAGCAGAAAAAAGCAAAAAGAAATCCTGAACAAGTATCGATACAAACATGTTCATATTTTAGTTTTCCAAATTCTGCATAATGGGTTATATCCATTTGCCAAATATGATTAGATATAAGGCCTCTAGAATTGACTTATAAATGTGGCATTGGAGAAAATGAAATACATTTAGGACATTGCTTTACAATCATTTCGCTTGTTCTTTAGTGATCTTATGTCTTGTGTGTGTGTGTGTGTGTGTGTGTGTGTGTGTGTGTGTGTGTGTGTGTGTTTGTGGGTATGTTATTAAAATAAAAGTTAAAAAAAAAGCTTTCAAATTTTGTAAGAAAAAAAGCTGAGAAAACTGTGCTGAGAAAGCAATCCAATAAGCAGCCTTTCTCCATGTACCCTGCCTATACTCCTACATGTGTCCTGTCTTGATTTCACTCAGTGATGGAGTGCAATATAGAAATATAATACAAACTAAGCCTTTTTTCAAAGGGAAGGGAGGAGATGGTGGATGGGTTGGGGATTTGTTGAATGGAAAATGGGAAAGGAGCTATCATTTAAAATGTAAATAAATCCCAAAATTAATGAAAGACAATATGTCCTATGCAGAAATCCAAAATGACAACATAAAACTGCTCACATACTATCTCCTAAGCTCAAATGTGTAAGGCTTGGACATGCATGACTTCCATCTGTGCCTGCAGGCCACTGAAATCCGCATCAACTATGTGGATATCTACCCTGACTTCCTGGCACAGATGCTCCCCAAAATGAAGTGGGCAGTGATTATGCAGGGAGCAGTCACCTCAATCTTGGCTGAGGTACTTAAAGATCCAACTGAAAGCTATTAACAGGACGACACATTTTTTAGGAAGATGTACCCACATGTGGCTTGAGATTGATGTATTGGATGGTACCCTGCAGTTCTCAGAATCTGGACATCTTTTCCCTATAAGCTGCAGGATCCCCAATATGGTGTTGAATGATAAGGATACAGAGATATAAACTTATTAGCCACCACACTGTGAGGTGGGAGAGGGTGCACAGGTGAAGGAACACCCTCATTGAAGCAGGGGGACAGAGGATGTGATAGGGGGTTTCTGGATGAGTGGGAAACTGGGAAAGAATACAACATTTGAAATGTAAGTTAAAATATATGTAATTAAAAAAAAAAGACCAACCAAATAATGCAAAGTGAGGGGCCCATCGCTGCCACCGAATATGTAGCAAATGATGGACTAGATGGACACAGTGAGAGGAGGGGATCCTGGTCCTGAGAGACTCTATACCTCAGTGTAAGGGAATGGCAGGACAGGGAAGCAGGAGTGCTTAGGTTGGTCAGTAGGAGGAGGAGGGACATGTTATTGCGTTTTTAGAGGGGAAAACTTGAAATGGGATAACATTTAAAATGTCAATATAGAAAATATCTAATAAAATAAAATAATAAAATAAACAACATTGGGAACAATAAGTTAATAGCAGAATAAAAAAAAATCAAAGAAGCTGGGTGTGGTGTTGCAAGCCTTTATTCCCTGGACTTGGTAGGAAGAGGCAGGCAAATTTATGAGTTCAAGGCCAGCCAGGTTTTCAGAATGAGTTCTACAACAGCCAGGCCTACACAGAGAAAACCTGCCTCAAAAAAAAATAAAATAAAATAAGAAAGAAAGATAGTAAGAAAGAAAGAAAGAAAGAAAGAAAGAAAGAAAGAAAGAAAGAAAGAAAGAAAGAAAGAAAGAAAGAAAGAAAGAAAGAAAGAAAGAAAGAGCAAAGCACCAAAGCACTCATGTGCATGCACTGGTTCCAAAGACAGCCCTTTCCAAATGATACAACAGCACATGTTTTCACAAAATGGATTCTGAACATGTCCTCAGATTTGTCCTTTGACTATACTATCTAGGTTATTCCCCTCATGGTGACAAGAAACAAAAGGAAGCAAGATATTAGTCTGAAGCAGATATCAGACTGATGCCAAGACCAGCCTATGACTCCATTATGCTTTCTGTTTTCAAGCATCCAGAGAGTGGTTCTCAACCTTTCTAATGCTACAGTTCCTTCATATATATTCTTCCTCATGCTTGGTGAGCCCTTACATAGAATTATTTTTTTCCTACTTCATAACTATAATTTCCTACTGTTATAAATCCTAACATAAATACCTGACATAAAGATAGTCCTAGACAACTCCCATGAAAGTGTCACAAGTGGCACTCAGGTATCACAAGAAAAGAATGTGTCACTTTATTTTTTCCTATGTCTAAAATCCTTTTGGTTGTCCAGGGATAAAGCTTGCTACCAGTGGCTCCCATAACTAAAATCTTCTTTGATCCTAATTGTCCTAAAGGTTCAGTCAAGACTGAATATTCAGCTCCTGTGTCTATTAGAAAATTAACGGGGGTCCCCTCCACAGAGTGAGTTACCCTAGGCTTGGGGAGGGTGACCGAGCCCCGACTTCCCTTGTCTTCTTCAAGGGCAGATACTTTGGGGCCCCTCTGCTTCTTCTTTGGGCAGTCTCTGGCCCAATATTCTTTTTTCTTGCAGTATGTGCATTGGTCTTTCTCAAGTGGAGGTCTCTGTTCTCCTGGGGGTCTTCTTGTCCTGTTGCGCAGGTTCCCTGACTGACCCTTCTCTGAATTTTTCCACCTACCACTGCGGCCAAAATCTTAGTCAAGTTCCTATCCTGCTGGCGTTCATGCCGGATTTCTCTTTCCTCTACCTCTTTCTCTTCTCTCTCTTGCTTTTCTTCCTCAGTCTCTCTCTTGTGGTATACTTTCTCAGCTTCTTTTACTAAATCTTGCAGAGTATAATCTTGGAGACCCTCTAACCTCTGTAACTTTCTCTTAATATCAGAGGCAGACTGACCAATAAAAGCTATGGCTACAGCTGCCTGCTGTCCCTCCTAAGAGGGATCAAATGGGGCTATCTCCTATAAGACTCCATTAGTCGTGCTAAGAAAACGGAGGGCAGCTCCATTGAACCCTGAAGGACTTCTCTTACCTTGGCCAAATTGGTGGGTAACCATGCAGCCCGCTCTATCCCTGCCACTAGAGTCCATCAGTAGACTGTGAGACGCTCCCTATCTTTCACAGTATTGAACTCTCAGGCAGAACGGGCCAAGGGGAAAGCTGCATTTATAAGGTTGGGGAGATTAGTGGGGGTCCCATCTGGTCCTGGGACGTTTTTATCTGGCTTCTAGCAGGATTCTCTCTCTCTCTTCAGTTCTAAAGGGGACCTGCAAAAGTTGCTGGCAGTCATCCCAAGTGGGCTGGTAGGAGAACATTAGGAACTCAAGGAGTCCTGTTAAGCCTGAGGGATTCTATGAGAAAGAGGAGTGATTAGTTATACATATCTGTTATACATATCTGCCAACATATCTATCAATGAAAATGGCCAGTACTGCAATGGGACTAACTGCCCCGGGGCATGGGAAGGTCCTCCTACATAAGCTCTTAAAGGCAAAGCAACAGTGGATCTGGTTTAGATTCACTTCCCTCTGAACTATGGCCTTTGCAGCTAGGAGTCCCTCCCAACGGTCCTGTCACAGAGGCCACCCTGGGGTCTGCTGGGGTGGGCAGTTGTGAGGGATCAGGATTAGAAGTTCTTTGGGGGTAAGGGGGTGGGAAGGAGTCAATGAAAAAGGAATCATCAATTTCATGATAGATCCTCAGGGGGGCCGATGGAACGTGCTCTGGCAGACCCGCATGCATCATTTTCGGTTTCATGGCTACTGCCACCATCGCTGCCTCAGCTCCGGAAGTCCAGGAACCCAGTCAGGGTGGCAGATTTTGTACCAGATCCTGCCACACAATTATATAAGGTACCGGATCAGGATGCCCTCCTGCAGTCTGAAAAATAACTTGACACCTAGAATAACAGGCAGGCTAAAATTTCCCTGCGAAGGCCAGCCCACACCAAAAGCTGGCCATTTAGAGGAGCAAAAAGTTTGCCAAGGTCCCTTCTTGACATCAAAGAAAAGATTGTTGGCCCTAGTCATAACGTCTGTTCAATGGTTCTGAGTAAGTGTTAGTGGGGTCGTCACAGTCTTTCCCATGTTAAGCTCTGTCACACACATTTTAAAAACGATTACAAAGGCTACAAGACTCAAAAGCAAAACCATTGCCTACTCTGTGTCAACCAGAGTTCCTGAAAAGAATCAGACGGCCTAGTAACAGGTCTCAGAAACAGATCGTCAAGGAGAAAATTTATCCCTGACTTTTCCCGAGGAGGTTCACTAGGCATCCCTGGCCCTCCCCCTGACTTCCCTGAAAGTCTCCCAGGGCGAACAAATGGTGGACACCTAGACACATCTGTCCTTATCCACTTTGCTCTCCCTTCGAAGCACTGTCTCATAAGAGAGTTTGCAAAACTGAAACTGTGATCTCACAAGATTTTCAGACAGAATATAGAGACAAAACCAAGACAAGATAGAGGGCCTTACCTCCAAGTGGGTCTAGGACCCCTGGGTGGTCACGCATCTCCCAGCCAATGCACCACATGAAAGACCCCTTCAGTGAGTCCCTCTTCAGGGAGGTGCGCACCCAGTAGGACACTGAGGCGGAACTCGCTGTAACTATACAAGCTTTAATCTCACACAAACACACAAACAAAAAAGGAGCGCCCAAGCCAGCATGCTGGGGTCGAATCTCATGCACTGCGCAGGGGGCAGGGAAGTTCAACCCCGGCCCAAACTTTTTACAGGCATATAAAGGCAAAAACCACAAACCAAAAACAGGGGAGCCAAAAGAATTTGGGCCATTACACATGATAGGCTTATTTAAATGTTGGCGGGATGATTACAAATTAACAGGGTAATATGTGCATGCTAAGGTGTAGGGAGGCACAAGGGCTTGGGACTTCTCGAGGTCAGCAGGACACCTGGTCAATGTATGATTTATGGGGATCTATAGGGAGGTGCCATCCTGCCAGATGGCCATTTGGTCTGCCCTGATAGCAGTGGCTAGTTCCTGCATTCTCTTTTTTATCTTTTATGGCTGGACATTCTTAGCTACAGGGTGGGTTTGGCTGTGCCTGGACCCGCCTTGGTCTATTCTTCAGCCCTGTATTTCTTGAACTTACATACCACAATGCTATAAGACCCAAAATTATAAGTTTTTGCTCTTCACTACAACATCCAAGATTTTACCTCTTAATCAGATCTCTAACTTTTTAGCTCCAAGTTAATTTGGGTTTTGCAATTTTCACAGGGTGTCTGACAATCTCAAACACTACAGCCTGCTGCTGTTCTTCAACAATTTTCTGACTGGCAACCAAGCTCCTGCTGTTTCTATCAAAGAATGTCCCACCCATTCCTCTTGTTCAAAAGTGCGGCTGGACAGGCACTCTCAGGCCAAGGAGACCTCAGTAAACTTTATCTGAACATTCAGGTGCTCTCAGGCACTCCTTTGTTGAGCCATGCCAAGGCTTTGAAAAAAAAACAGCCCAGTGGATAAAAGTCATTTCATTTGTACCTGGCTGTCCACTTTGAACAAATGAGCAATAATTCTGTTTTTGTGAAATATAACAGGTAATGAATATTTTAGTTTCAGTCAGTGGAAACTAACGGCTGTTCCCATTAACTCTTTCACACCAATTAACATTTTTGCTTCACGGTTCCTTTAACATTTTCGATTTCCACAGTATTCACACCAGGATGAATACTGAGACATTACGACCAGGGACATCATTAGAGCAAAGGTAAACAAATCTCTCTCAACATATGTCCTTTCACAATGGAAACAGACCAGAGACCATGGGGATGCACAACTCTGAATAGTTTATAAAGGACCCTGTAGATATCTGTTCTTGTATATTGAGGGGTGTGTTTAAGTGGAAAAAACTTACAGCTGTCATTTGAGAATAACACATATAAACCTCAAGTGTTTTTTTTTAAATGAGAAATGTTGACAATTATGGTTCTTATACATAGGGAATATCTGGATTAAGAACTAGTCCTTACCCAGACTTCACACTTCCTCTGACCCTGACTCTGTACCTTCCAGGCTAAGAATAATCTTGATGGCCTGATTTCCCCAGTAACAGGCTATCCAGCAGAAAAGAACAACAACCTTCTCAAGATTCAACCAGTATACTAAGACATGGTTCATGTCTAATTGTTTACACAGACAGGCAGAATACAGTACCACTACCAAGATTTGGGAATAAGAAGCCAGTGTCTATGAAAATCAAAGAAACCTTCTGCAGCATCATGATCAGGAGCAGTGGAAACTGCAAGCTTTGTGGCTGCAGTGGTGAATAATTCTTCACCTGACAGCTCATCCCAGATTTATCACACTAACCTCACAGGCCACTGTGAAGAATACAAACACTTTGGATGTGGACAGCTTAAGACAGAATGCTACCCAACAGGATGCCTTACATAGGCTCTATATGGTAAGGTTGCTACAGTAAGTTAGAAGTGTCTGAAGGCATTACTTGGGAACTGTGATGAGGACATCTTCTAAAGAAGTATTGTGAGACAGAAAATTAAAAAAAATGTTGATGTCTGCTTAGAAAGGGGTTTAATCTCAGGATTTGGTGATAAAATCCAGTAGATTTGAATTCAGGACTGAACTGCACAAGAAGGCCCAGAATTGCTAGGACTATACAGAAAAATCCATTTCCAGATAAGTTAAACAGAAAAAAAGGAGAGGAATGAAATGAAAAAGAAGAATGTCAGTGTCCTGATGTTAAATCCTGTATTTGTGAGCAATAATCAACAAACTATGAAAGGAATAATGCAACAACGTGAAAAAAATGGACACACCATTTAAAATATCTTACATAAATCAGTAAAAAAACATTAAAACTATCTCACTAAAAATGGCAATATTTGCAGGGTGTTGGTGGTGCACAGCTTTAATCCCAGCACGAGGGAGGCAGACGTAGGCAGATTTCTGAGTACAAGGCCAGCATGGTCTACAGAGTGAGTTCCAGGACAGCCAGGGGCATATAGAGAATTCCTGTCTCGAAAAAATCCAAAAATCAGACCATACACACAAATAAGAAAACAAACAAACAAACAAACAAAAACAAAAAACAAAACACACACACAACACACACAAAACAGAAATACAACAACATAAGGCAATATTCCCTTTCCGTTTTGTCTTGTGGTTTTCTTTTTTAAATGTGTTATTGCATCTCAGAGATGCTTCCTCCTTTATAAATACTGACATCACAAACACATCATAGATATGAACTTGCATCATCGCCACAGGTGTTTTACAACTCCTACTTCAGTGACACAAGGGACTCCACACACATACTCCTTCCATAGAGTAAATGTATCCAATATCATACAGATTATTCAAAACAATGGAAATATCTTCAAATTATCTCAACACTTATGCCCAGTGATCGGGTGTCTCAGCTTGAGGCTCCCAATGATCAATTGTTTATAAGTACTAGCTTGTAAAACTGTAAATGAGTTGTCTATCTGGAACCCTTTATAAGATCCTGTCCTCAGCAAGGATCCTGTTCAAAGCCATTAGCCACTTTTTTTTTAATGTGCACATTTAATGGGATAAAGTAATGAGACTTTCCCTAATTGTAGAAACGACCTAGTCTCTTTATTTTCCCCCACATTTTTTATTACATATGTTCTTCTTTTACCTTTCAAATTCTATCCCAAAAGTCCCCTATATCTCCTGCCCCCTGCTCACCTACCCACTCACTCCCACTTCTTGGCCTTGGCATTCCCCTGAACTGTGGAATATAAATTTTGCTAGACCAAGGGCCTCTCTTCCCAATGATAGCTGACTAGGTAATCTTCTGCTACATATGCAGCTAGAGGAACAAGTTCTGTGGGTACTGGTTAGTTCATATTGTTGTTCAACCTATAGGGTTGCAGACCCCTTCAGTTTTTGGGTACTTTCTTTAGCTCCTATATTGGGGGCCCTGTATTCCATCCTATAGATGACTGTGAGCACCCACTTCAGTATTTGCAAGGCACACTATTTCATACACTAGCAAGATTTTACTTAAGGGACGCTGATATAGTTGTCTCCTGTGGTGTTTTGCCCTCAGTCACTTCTATGCTTCATAAGAAAGAAAGCTCTAGTTGTGTGCCATGCAGATCGTGTAGAGGGCTGTCAATATCCCCTCTCCTCCAGCAAAGCCTCACAAACAGTCACAACGATTGTCTTCCAGGACAACTTTGAGTGCCTAAGATAAGGATCAAAGCACCTCTGCTTGCTCCAATGTCTAAATGTCACTGTAGATTAAGAAATTCCCTAGCAAGACCCTAAGATTCACAGTCCAGGACCATTTCAGCAACCCATTACTTTTCTAGGGTCCAAACTTGTTGCAATTCTACAGACCTATACATTGTACCCTTAGAGCCCTTCTCAAGAGCAGGCAGCAACTGTTCCAAATGCTTTCTCCAAATGCAGCTAAACAGAAACAACCTGCAGAGACAGGTGATCTGCTCCTGGTTCGACCAAGGTGACTTTGCCTTTGTGTGGGGTGGTGGTGGGAGTTTACCTGCTGTGAGACCCTTTTCCTGTAGTTGTGCTCATCCACCAAAGCACTTGGAAAGACAAGGAAAGAGTTCCTCATTCAAAATCCCTCCTCCTGCCTGTGGTGTTTGTGTTTCTAAGGAGTGGTAAATTGGATCTATTTGGGGGGTTCTTTGTGTCTTTGTGAGTCCACACACAGTGATTCCTCTCTCCTATACTACCTTTCCCAGAAAAATTAGAATCATAGTCTACACATCATTTCTTTTATTTTATAAACTTTGATGGTGGGTATGGTTGTTTGTGTACATGTCATTTTGCTTGGATACTTCATGTGTAAAATACCTGCAGAGGCAAGAAGACTGCTGCTGGAAATGGAGGAAGTGAGAAAGAGAAAGGAAGAGGGGGACTATTAATACATTTTAAAGCTTTCTAGTTAAATCCACTCTTCAAGATAAACTATTGAAAGTGTAATTAGTCGCTGGCCTTGTTATATTAATACTGACTATAACAGTAAAGCATTTGAAATGTTTTGTAAACAATTTATTAATTTATCTAATACAGGGTAATGTGGAACTTTAAAAAACTCTTCTTTTTAAAAAAACAAAGGACAAGATAAATTATATCCCCATGCACATTATTTAAATCACACTTTAAGAACTTTGAAATTTGGATGTCAAAGAACTTAAAAATGCCTGATAGTATCTTAAATAGGAGACATAATCATGTCTAGGTCAAATGAAAAAAATCTACTTATTGGTATATGGCTTGATCCTAAGTAGCTACTTTATAGGGAAAGGGACAAGAATAGGTTCTCTTCACAGAATGCTGCATATATATGAAGGCTAATTTTTGTGACAAACTAACAAGTGTGTTTGCTTAGTGCCCTGACTGTAGTGACAAGAAAGCTGAATTGGGTATATGTTTTTGACCTACCTTTGTTTATCATTTTCCCTGTTTGGACAAGCTAAGATGCTTTACTTCAAGGTTTTTAAGAATTATGGGATATAGAACAGTAGAGACTGTGTAATCTGATTTAGAAAGATTAGTCTCAAGATAGAGTTATAGTGATTCATCTTCTAACTTCACTGTGAACAGGTATCCTAATTCAATATTGGACTGGTCTATTAATAATTCCAGTATTAGAAGAATTAGGGAAGATAGCTAAAATCTTAATTAGCTAGCAAATTTAATTTGGAGGACAGCCTCCACTCCCAGAGAGGCTGCAGCCTTTCTGCAATTCTCAAAGCCACCTCCCCACACCAGAATCTCTAAGACTAAGCTTGATCATTGCTAATTTGTAACTGAATGGGGTACCTGGACTTCTCCAAAGAAACTTTCATACTGTTGCTTATCACTGTCCCACCTTTGTTTCTCAAGCAGGTCATCCAAGTCCTTCTGCCTTACTGTAGCAGATGTACAGCCTTGCCTCCAACAGTGAAGGTGGCAGTTATTGATCTTCATTCTAGTACATATTATGACTTTGGTCTGAATTGGGAATAAGGTGTGATAATGAGGGCTGGACATTCAATGACAGACATCCAGATCTCAGAACCATACCAATCTAAGACAGAGGTACATGCCAAAATCAATGACTGTTGATAACACAACACAGAGCCATGTTTTGTGTGATATATAACACAAACTAGTTGCACGTAGCATCCATAATGGAATTTGATGCTTCAGGAAGATCTAAGACTTCCTAAGGGAGGTGTGGCCTCCAGTTACCATAACTCCCAGGCAAGACTATAGAGCATAAATACATTTTATGCCTCAGTTTAGCACTTTTTAAAATATTATTAACGGGGGGGGAGTATAACCTCCTCCAACCTATGCAGGTTCAGACCTTATGCCATTGAGGCAGGGCCACCTGCAGTGCAGCTCCTCAGCTAGTTTCCTTTGATGTGAAACTACCTGCCATCTGCCATGAGGCCAAATTGGTTCTCCAAGATTTTCTGTAGTTAACTGCAATCTGTGAATTTGGTGACTTAGTGCTAAAAGGCTGTGCTGACAACTTGGTATCAGGAAAGTAAGAAACTTGGCATGGCAGAGAATGGGTTTCCCCCTTTATAAGTGAAAACTTTTATTAAATATTTGAGCCTAGATCAGAAAATTGTCTTGGCTCAATTTTTCTCTCACCTATATAGTTCCCCTCTCTTTTCAGCCTCTGTTTGCCTCCCAGGTGAAACACAGTTCAAGTTAGGTAAGGCCTGGTTTCCAACAGTTTTGGTCCTGATCTTTATCACATTGAACACAAGACAGAATTTTACACTAACACTAAAGATATCTGCCTGTGCTTAAAATTCTGATTACAAAACACTTCCTTTAGAAGAGTGGAGTGGTTGATGAACACCAGACACTTACTTAGCAATAGTTGGCCTATGAATTTTGAATAAATTTCTTATTATGTGGAAGATTCAAATTGAATTAAATAGTTTTAAACAAGCTAGGAAGGAAGTAGACATGAAGGAAAAAAATTCTAGAGTAGATCAGTACTAAAACTGAAATAATCTGAGGGTTATCTGTGTGCTAGTGGGGAGGCTAGAGGGAGAGGGAGATGGAGAGGGAGAGGGACAGGGACAGGGACAGGGACAGGGACAGGGAGAGAGACAGGGACAGGGAGAGGGACTAGGACAGGGACAGGGATATGGACAAGGAAAGGGGGAAGAAGGAGGAGGCAGAGGTAGAGCAGAGGTGGAAATGGAGGTGGAGGTGGAGGCAGTGGCAGACTGAGGACCTAGAATTGCAAGCCACAGAAAGGAGTGTAATTGAGGCATTGTCTCCATAACAACTGAAAGCAACATAACCTAAGGGCATCTGTCAATTTCCTGGACAACTATTCACAAAGCTAATCTTTCAAATTCTAACCAAAATTTTCATAGAATGAGAGGATTGGGATTTCGAAATCAGGTGAACATATTTCTTATTATTCGTTAGTATTTTTTACTTAAACTAGCAAAATATATGTATTCATTTTTTTAATTTCTAATGTATTTCATTATTATTATTATTATTATTATTATTATTATCATTATTTTTGTTATTTTTATTACTAAAAATCAGTTTTTCAGTACAGTTCTTATTTTCCTCCTGGTTCAATTTGGTTAGAATAGTCTCTAATTTTCTCTCATTAATTAAATAGGTTGTAACTTCTTTTGCTTTTATGTTGTGAATATAAGTTATGATTGTTAAAAGCCTGTTAAATATACATGATATTTTCTAAAGCTAAAATTCATATATGTTAAAACTGTATTTAAAATCTATTTGTAATATTAACCATGGTAGAAGCAAAAAATAATCTCAAACAAAGTCCTGTATGAAAGGAAGAAGTGACCAGTTCCTCATTAGGCAGTGACCATTCCATCTCCACAGGAGAATATGCAGTGTAACTGTGGCTTCATAGAATGAATTGGGTAGTGTTACTTCTGTTTCTAATTTGTGGAACACTTTCATGAGAATTGGTATTAGTTCTTCTTTGATGGTCTGATAGAATTCTGCACTACAGCCATCTAGTCCCAGGGTTGTTTTGGTGGGAGATTATCATGATTGGTTCTATTTCTTAAGGTGTTAAGGTGCTGTTTAGATGGTTTATCTTATGGATTTGGTATATGTCTAGATAATTGCATATTTCACTCGTCTTTCGCAGCGTTTTTTTTTAATTATTCATTACTTAACTATGAAGTTTATTCATTTCAAGTTTTTTTTTTCCAGGCTGCATTCCATGGAATATCTTTGGCTGAACTGGAATTTGCTCTATAGACGAGACTGACAAGGAATTTAGAGATTTTCCTGCCTCAGCATAATAAGTCCTGGGATTAAATGTGTGTTTGCCCCCATTCCCTGGCACCTAGGAATTAATTTTGAAGACTACTTACATACCTTCATATAGTTCAAACCTTATAATATTACAAAATGGAAGCGTATCACAATGATTCCTGCTTTTAACCAGATGACTATGGGTCTTATATCATATCTCTTTTGACTTCTAAGAAAGCCATACATACATAGCCAATTTGAGGCCAGCCAGTGCTAATCAATACAATTTGGCCAAAATGGAAAGAAAAAAAAACACAAAGTGAAAGTGCCTTTCTTATTTTAAGAATGGGCTACATTATAATAACACACACACTCAATCACATTCAGACTCACAGAAACAGACAGACACACACAGAAACACACACAGACACAATCAGACAGAAACAGAGAGTGAGACAGAGAGAGAGAGAGAGAGAGAGAGAGAGAGAGAGAGAGAGAGAGAGAGAGAGAGAGAGAGAGAGAGAGAGAGAGAGAGAGAGAGAGAGAGAGAGATCCACAGTGTTGGTGTTGGGAATCATAGCCACCTCCTATTTGGTAGCAGCAACTTTGTGTAACAGATAAGTCATCTTTTTAGATATTGGCTCTAATTATGAATTGGCCAAGAAAAACCTGATACTATGCAGTCTGGAGCTGACATTTGGATTTCATAGGATCCCTGAAAATGGTTTCTGAGCAAGAGAACATAAAGTTTAATCATTCCTGGTGCATCTCACATATCTTCTGCCCAGTCTCCAATTGAGACACACAGAATTTACTGTTGGGGATTTGATAAAGGGGGTTTATTTTTGACAAGAAGCCCCTGAAGGATTACACAAATACAGTTGAAACAACCTTAGTACATGTCAGAGTGTGGTACCTCCCTTCTTTATGCTTCTCAGTGCAGCTTCATTTAGTGTGTTCATTTAGTCCTGGTCAGAACACACAACAGAGCAGAAACAAACATTCTTTTAAATTTTTACACACCTTCTAATTTTTTCTTGTTTCTGTTGTGTATCTTGACAGACCCTTGCAAGCATTAATTTATTCTTAGATGAATTTGGACATTTTGAGTAATGTTCTCTTCCTACACCTTCCTTCTCTCTCCAGAAATGTGGAGAACTTTACATGACTCAGAGTATAAGATCATTGGCTGCTCTTGCAGAGGGTCTGGGATTCAATTCCCAGTGATCATCCTGTGTGTCACAGCCACATGTAAGTCCTGTTCCAGGGGACCTGATACAAGCTAACTTAGGACCTCCATGTAATCCAGGAATGTTCACATCCAACAAATACACTCCTTCAGGTAAAAATGTCCATCCAATAGAAATAATGAAAAGTATGCTGTTTACCAATTGTCATGTAGAACTTGATTTCCAAATGAACACAAATATTATCAAGAGCAGACTTTAAAGTATGCATGTAGGTCAACCATTGTGATATGTTTGGTACTTATTTTTTCTTTCTTTTCTGTTTTGCATCCCCTAGGACCTCGCATACCTATGACTTGGAGGAAAGTAATCCAGAGTTCTTCCATAGTCTCTGCTTCAGTTTCTGCCTCTACTTACCACTCTGAATCAAGTTCTGTCCTGACTTTCCTAGATCATGCAATTTACAAGCTGAGACTTGTAAACAGAAAGAACCCATTACCTCCTTTTGTAGTTTTGGGCCCCGATCTTTATCACATTGAAATCAAGACAGGCTTGCATACTTTCACTTATGCTATCTGCCTGTGCTTAAACTACTGGTTACAAACAGTTTGTTCAGAACAGTGGAGTGACTGTTCAATGCCAGACAGTTACCTAGACATTGTTGCCCTATGAATTTGGGTTACATCTCTCATTATACTGAAGATTCAAATTCAATCAAATGGTTTTAGTACAAGGTAGAGAGGCAACTTAATGTTCATAGAAAACCAATTCCACAGTAGATCAATTCTAAAACTAAACTAACCTGTATGTTATCTCAGCACTAATAAGTAGCAGTGGGACAATCAAAGGCATAGGAAGGTGCAGAGGCAGAGGTTCAGATACAGGCTGAGGTAGAGAATGTAGAGGCAGAAAAAGAAGGATAGGCAGAGTCACAAGGACAGTCATAGGAAGATTCAGAATCAGAGAATGAGTCAGAATTTGTGGTGTGCATGTACCTGGTGTGTGTCTTTGTAATTCTTGGACATTTTAGGAAGTTACATTAATTCAAGTCCTGAGAGGTCGGGTGATTGGTTACGACAAAGCTATCAGATTGCAACAAGTATACCAAGACATGGTTTCTGTCTAATTGGCCACCCAGACATTTATATACTTATAGGAGTACTTATAAAAGGAGAGATTCCAAGATAATGGCTTTCTTTCTACTGATAAGCCTGCCTCCCCGAGTCTCAGCATAAACGTTAATTATGATTCATTAGAAAAGAGCACACACAAGACTGCAGAATCTCAGCCAATACTATTGAGAACACTTTTTTTTTTTAAATCACAAAGCCCTCACACAACATTTTAAAAATCCTTTACTGGATTCATCTTCTAAGTATACACTATATGTTATATTTAGTGTATCATAAAATACTAAAGTGGAGTATCTACTTATGCACACTGAAAGTGTACTTCAAACAGAAAGCGTTAATACTGTTACTCCATAGATGAAACATGTTTATGAAGTAACACTAAGGGAGATTTACACACAATATTTGCATTTCATATGAGGTCCCCAGATGAAACTTAATTGCATCAAAACACATGGCACAGCATGGAATAGGTATGACTAATATTAAAATAGTGAACAGCTGAATGCAGGAAGTATGGAATACAGAGTTACTAAGTTTGGTGGAATACTATATTTACATACAACATACATTAGTGAAAAACTCCTGCTGCATTACTTTGCACAAGATTGAGTGTCAAAGCTAGTACATTTTGTCTGGTGTTTGGTGGTTGGTTAAGCAAGTTGCTTGTGGTTTTTTCATATCCATAGTTAAAGGAAAAGCACTAGGAAAAAAATTAGATTCAGAGATTTTCTAATTCCTCTCTCTACCTTTATTTCTGTCCTATCTAGTGTTTTGGAGTATAAAAAGAAGAACCTAGAAAATATCAAACACAAGCTCTAAAAATGAATCTTCCTTGCCCTCCACCAGAAATCATCAACTGTGAAGAAATACACTTCATCTTCTTTATCATAAATTTTAAAGGACTCTCTTCAATAGCTTCTTGACTGGACTGTTTCTTTTTACTTTTGTGTGTGTGTGTGTGTGTGTGTGTGTGTGTGTGTGTGTGTGTGTGTGTGTGTGTGTGTGCCTTGCTGTGCATAATTCCTTCCTGTGTTGCTATCCATTAATGTTTGTGGATTTACTCACAACAAAGCAGATACAGTGCATTGGAGTATCTTTTGCTTTTTTTGCTTGTTTGTTTGTTTGTTTGTTTTTGTTTTGTTTTGTATTGTTTTGTTTTTTTTTAATTTTCTGGTGGTGGGGAGTGCATCTATGCTTTTTGTTGGGAGCTATTACTGCAATGCTATTGTCCTGATCTCTGAATTGGGTCTCTCCACCTCCCCCGCCCCCATAAGAAAAGAGGGTCAAAAGCGGGCCACAGACTCACTGCTCTGAGAAAAACTACAGATTGTTCCAACCCTAAGTCAGTGCTGGATGTCCTGACCTAAAGATGTACCCTGATAACGCCAAGTTCCTGCTTCCACCAGTAGTCGCCAAAAGAAAAATTTCCGCTGCCCCTTCCTTCCTGCTGAGAAGTACTTCCTCTCCCCCCCCCACCCTGCTGCCCCATCCCACCTGCTGAGGTGCATTGCTTCTGCCCCATTTCTCCTGCTGAAAGGCACTTCCCCTTTTGCTTGTGCATTTAAACCTTGGTCATGGCTAATACATTGGGGTCCTGATGTAATTCAGAACATTTCCATATCTTTGTTCGCACAATATCCTCATCTCTCTCTACACCCCATTTATTTCTTAGGAGAAAGTCCTCTCGAGACCCTCGAATAACTGGACCTGCTGGACGGGTCAGCTTTTGAAGTTACAAATCAAATACTACCATTGAGTGACAAATCTACCTTAGACAGGGTTTTGAATACTTTAACAGAAAGTGTTTCTCTCTTTATTACTAAGAAATTATAACCTTGTTTTTCTTGTACTCATGAACTGTTACAGAACTTTTAGGTCCATTTATACCAATTTTATGCAGACACTAAGCAATGTCAACCCATTGCTGACATTTTTTTATTGATAATGCAATTTGATCAATACATGAGTTCTTGTTTCTGCCTTGTGTCTGATTGTGTTTTCTTGAAGACTTGTATCTTATGGGCTATAACAAAAACTTGTAATGCTTGTAATGTACAGTTGAGGAGGGTGGTCTGGAGACTCGGGGGGGTATTTCTGTGTATAGAATGAATGCCAAGTGCCTGGTGTTAAATCAGGGAAATGTTGCTCCTTAGGCTACATGCTCACCGTTTTGTGTTCATACATTTGGGGACAATATTTTTCAGTACCACAGAGCAAACGTTACAGGTACTTACTTTTTAAACTGTCAGTAATCACCAAATCTGAAATCTGGTCCTTGGACCACGCTGTTCTCTCAAAGCTAGTCAGAAAATGCTTAGCGATATGAGCCCAATCCTTGCTTTTTATCCTTAGAGTGGAGGAAAACTGGTCTTTCCTGTAAGGGTTTTGCAATTAGAGATTCTGGTGTCAGCAGAGCTTACATGACCCCTATTGAGGTTGATCATTTGTAATAGCAAGGGAAATGTGGGAGGATCATTACCCTGATGGCTCAAAATAAGTCTAGAACACACTGCATTCTTCCCCCTTGTGGGTGCCATCCCTGTCACATTTTGAAGAGAAACAGTGCTCCTCCAGGAAGCTGGAGGAAATTGGCCTGTATTCCTTTGGATGCTGTTAGACCCAGCCTCTAGGTCTGGACTGACTATCATTAAGGCCCCTGTCCCTGCTGTTCTCTCAGTTCTCCACAAAACAAGAGACTCTCTTTAGCTTTTGTGCTGAGTGATGTCAGCCCTGCTTCTCATATACTGATTAACTAGGCTATTTGGGCCTTAGAAGAATGTCTTTTTCTCAACTATCTATTTACCAGGTAAACTGTCAGTGAGAATGGTGAGACATCTATTCTTGGCAAGGTTACCATAATTAACGGCAGGGAATATGAAGATAATGCAGACTTATTGATATATTCCCAAAGTCTAGATTTAATTGACACTCTAATGACTTGCACAAGAAACATGAGATTGTGGGTTGACTTCAAAGTGTAACATATGAGGTCCATATAGAAAATCAGGAGATGACTGTTGAGAACAGCACTGGGCTTTAAAGAATTTGTTCTACCATGACTTTCCCAAGATTTCACCATCTTAATAAGTATGTTGTGAAGGCAGGAGATGGTGTAAGAGTGTTCTCATCAGCATCTACGTCCCATGGATGCTTGTACACTCTGTCACTTCAAGATATCTATGGCACAGTGGTACCTGATTAACGAAGAAGCCTTTGTAGTGCCACAGAGCAGCAAATAGTGGCCTAGAAGCAGGAAGTAGGAAGGTTGACCATGGCCCTCCTTTTAGGATTTACACTTTAAAGCTGAGACACACTGTAAAACACACATGTTTCTGACATTTAGCCCATGGAATGTACAGAGAATATCTCGGTCGATTGGTATGATGGTTTTAGACATGACTGAAAATGCGTTTATGTTAATCTGAGTGTGCTAGTAATCTTATGCCAACTTGTGAAAATCTAGAGTCACCTACGAAGAGGAAACATCAAATAGGATCTCCCTACATTAGATGGGTCTATAGGCATGCTTTTTGGATTAAAAAAAGTATATATTAATTTAATTTTTTTCATGTAATATGGGTTGAACAAATTCTTTCCCTACTTTATATCCCTACCATTCAACTCAGAGACACTGTGAAACTTATAGAAGTCATGGACCAAATGGATTTAACAGATACATTTGGAACATTTCTCCCTAAGACAAGAACACACATGGTATGCACTCACTGCTACGTGGATATTAGACAAAGAACACGGAATACCCATGATATTATACAGTAAATATCTGCACCGAAGCTGTACCCATACTGTATTCATATCATCACGAATCAGTATGCACAGTTCTCAGTACTGTGCATCTCCTAAAGGAGTATTGCCAACAGCAGATTTAGCAAGGCCTCAACAAGAATTATACCACTGGTAACATCACAATTTGTGGCTTTTAGGCTATATTAGGAGCTGGAGGTCATCCTCCTCATCTCTGTTATTCCCACAGCCTGAGGAAATTAGGGGAGCTTGCAATAACAGCAAGGATGGAGAACCAGAGACCAGCAAAGGGACTAAGACCATCTATCAGAATAAAAACCAATCTCTTCTAATATTTGAAATATCTGCCTTCCTAGCCCTTCTAATAAACCTATTTTTCAAATCAGACCTAAAGCCAAAATGCATGGTAGAATGTCTTTAGAATGAAAATAGCAGTTGCCACCTTAAGCCTTTGTTTGCAGGGATGCACTCCCCCTGCAGTCTGATTGGAGGATGTTGATTGACCTGCTTAAGAAAAAGAGACCCAGACAATGAGAAAGTAGCAATGCAAAGCTTCTTTTGGGGAAGTCCAGATACTTTATTCAGTTGCAAATTGCAAAGCTCTGAGAGTAGCAAGAAAACAGCTTTTCTGGGAGGCTGAGTCCCCAACTAAATTCTATGCAAAAGAGGAATTTTAGTTCTCAGAGTGATACTTATAAGAAGATTCAGGATCTGTGTTCAGCTAACAAATTAATCTCTTGGGCAGCCTCTGTGCTCCATCTTCACATGAAAAAACGCAAACCGAGCTCCTTCCCCAGATTCGAATCGGATCTGGACCCTTACATTCCTTAGTTAGTGTGTCCTTTCATTTTATCAATGCATAAGAATTAGAAGTAACTGGATGCCAGTGGTGATCTGCTGCAGACTGACCTTTAATATCAGTTTGCAAAAAATTTAGATCAAATAAAGTAAAGGCAAGATGCGCCTTTGGTGACCTTGGGGGATATAACTGCCACTGTTTTGTCATAAAAGGCCAATTCTTTAAGGTCTGATGAGCACATTGAACTATTCCGTTTCCATGGGCTTATAAGGAATTCAAGTTTTATGTTTGATTTCAAATTCCTTACAGAATGAAATAAAATTTTTACTATAATAGGATAGCCCATTATCTGTTTTGATAAGTTTAGGCAATCCTATTGCATTAAATGCTTGTGTGCAATGATCAATTACGTTTTTAGAAACCTTCCCTTTATGGAGAGAAGCAGAAAAAAGCAAAAAGAAATCCTGAACAAGTATCGATACAAACATGTTCATATTTTAGTTTTCCAAATTCTGCATAATGGGTTATATCCATTTGCCAAATATGATTAGATATAAGGCCTCTAGAATTGACTTATAAATGTGGCATTGGAGAAAATGAAATACATTTAGGACATTGCTTTACAATCATTTCGCTTGTTCTTTAGTGATCTTATGTCTTGTGTGTGTGTGTGTGTGTGTGTGTGTGTGTGTGTGTGTGTGTGTGTTTGTGGGTATGTTATTAAAATAAAAGTTAAAAAAAAAGCTTTCAAATTTTGTAAGAAAAAAAGCTGAGAAAACTGTGCTGAGAAAGCAATCCAATAAGCAGCCTTTCTCCATGTACCCTGCCTATACTCCTACATGTGTCCTGTCTTGATTTCACTCAGTGATGGAGTGCAATATAGAAATATAATACAAACTAAGCCTTTTTTCAAAGGGAAGGGAGGAGATGGTGGATGGGTTGGGGATTTGTTGAATGGAAAATGGGAAAGGAGCTATCATTTAAAATGTAAATAAATCCCAAAATTAATGAAAGACAATATGTCCTATGCAGAAATCCAAAATGACAACATAAAACTGCTCACATACTATCTCCTAAGCTCAAATGTGTAAGGCTTGGACATGCATGACTTCCATCTGTGCCTGCAGGCCACTGAAATCCGCATCAACTATGTGGATATCTACCCTGACTTCCTGGCACAGATGCTCCCCAAAATGAAGTGGGCAGTGATTATGCAGGGAGCAGTCACCTCAATCTTGGCTGAGGTACTTAAAGATCCAACTGAAAGCTATTAACAGGACGACACATTTTTTAGGAAGATGTACCCACATGTGGCTTGAGATTGATGTATTGGATGGTACCCTGCAGTTCTCAGAATCTGGACATCTTTTCCCTATAAGCTGCAGGATCCCCAATATGGTGTTGAATGATAAGGATACAGAGATATAAACTTATTAGCCACCACACTGTGAGGTGGGAGAGGGTGCACAGGTGAAGGAACACCCTCATTGAAGCAGGGGGACAGAGGATGTGATAGGGGGTTTCTGGATGAGTGGGAAACTGGGAAAGAATACAACATTTGAAATGTAAGTTAAAATATATGTAATTAAAAAAAAAAGACCAACCAAATAATGCAAAGTGAGGGGCCCATCGCTGCCACCGAATATGTAGCAAATGATGGACTAGATGGACACAGTGAGAGGAGGGGATCCTGGTCCTGAGAGACTCTATACCTCAGTGTAAGGGAATGGCAGGACAGGGAAGCAGGAGTGCTTAGGTTGGTCAGTAGGAGGAGGAGGGACATGTTATTGCGTTTTTAGAGGGGAAAACTTGAAATGGGATAACATTTAAAATGTCAATATAGAAAATATCTAATAAAATAAAATAATAAAATAAACAACATTGGGAACAATAAGTTAATAGCAGAATAAAAAAAAATCAAAGAAGCTGGGTGTGGTGTTGCAAGCCTTTATTCCCTGGACTTGGTAGGAAGAGGCAGGCAAATTTATGAGTTCAAGGCCAGCCAGGTTTTCAGAATGAGTTCTACAACAGCCAGGCCTACACAGAGAAAACCTGCCTCAAAAAAAATAAAATAAAATAAGAAAGAAAGATAGTAAGAAAGAAAGAAAGAAAGAAAGAAAGAAAGAAAGAAAGAAAGAAAGAAAGAAAGAAAGAAAGAAAGAAAGAAAGAGCAAAGCACCAAAGCACTCATGTGCATGCACTGGTTCCAAAGACAGCCCTTTCCAAATGATACAACAGCACATGTTTTCACAAAATGGATTCTGAACATGTCCTCAGATTTGTCCTTTGACTATACTATCTAGGTTATTCCCCTCATGGTGACAAGAAACAAAAGGAAGCAAGATATTAGTCTGAAGCAGATATCAGACTGATGCCAAGACCAGCCTATGACTCCATTATGCTTTCTGTTTTCAAGCATCCAGAGAGTGGTTCTCAACCTTTCTAATGCTACAGTTCCTTCATATATATTCTTCCTCATGCTTGGTGAGCCCTTACATAGAATTATTTTTTTCCTACTTCATAACTATAATTTCCTACTGTTATAAATCCTAACATAAATACCTGACATAAAGATAGTCCTAGACAACTCCCATGAAAGTGTCACAAGGACTTAGAACTTATAGGTTGCCATTCACAGTGCCAGGAAATACTAGTAAGACTAGCCAGCTCCTTGATTTTTACACTTTCTGCCTTCCAGAACTGTACTAGGATAGATGTGATCTATTTTAGTTGTCTAATCATGTGATCATCTGGAGTTGTCTAAGACTATCTTTATGTCAGGTATGTATGATAGGATTTATAACAGTAGGAAATTATAGTTATGAAGTAGGAAAAAATAATTTAATGTAGGGGTTCACCAAGCATAAGGAAGAATATATATGAAGGAACTTGGAAACACACATACCCAAGAGGATGATGGAGTCTATTTTTCCTGTCCTGGAATCTTAGCAGGGATGAGTCAGCTCTAATGAAATAGATGAGAAAGGTTACTGGATGAATTCCTACTCAAAGTCATTGGAGACAACAGCAAATCTGTTTTGTCCGAATGGAGAATGGATGAGGATTTGTGCTCCATTAAAAAGGTCAATAAATTGACTAATTTGATTCCTGCCTGTATATTTGTGTGTGCTTTGTACTTTTTTCTGCTTTGTGTTGTGCTCTGTGTTCTTGATTATTAACTCTAGGGTCCTTACCATACTTGCAAAATGAAATATTTCTCAGTTGGAAAAGCTCTCATTTTTTTCCTCTGTATACAATATGATTCTTTAAAAAATAAGTTTTGATTCCTTTGTACTAATAGTAAGATCAAAATTTCTGGGAAGACACTTTTCATTGAAAATACAGTTTTTCATTCAATAGATTCAGATTACTGTCCCCCCAAATCCTTCTACAACCTCTCCACTTCTCGACCCACCCAAATTCACACTTTTTCTTTCTCCCTTTATTAAAATACAAACAGGCATCTAAATAATAATGATACTATTAATGATACTAATAACAATAATAATGAAGATTAAGATACAAAATAAACAAATGAACCAGAACAGAACATAGCAAACATAATGAAAAAGAGGCAAAGAAAAAGCACAAGAAATATACATGGTGACACAGAGACATATATGTTCACAAACACTCAGAAATCCCATAAAAACAAAAAAAAACTGCAAACCATAATATATAAACAAAGGACCCTTAAGGTATTCTTTAAAGAACCCTGCCAATACCTTATTATATAAAGGACCTCCAAGATTATTATCCAGTTTGATTTTCATTTGCCAGGCAATGCTGAACTAGAGACTTAGATTTAAGCATGGTTTGCATACCCAGTGATACCCTAGTGGAAATTTGAATGTTTTCCTTTCCAAGCTACAAACTAGAAATAACTTCTGAGATAAAGAAAGTGGCATGCACGCCCTTCCCTCTCATTGCTTGGGCTCTTTCTATCTCAGACCTTGCAGGCGCTGTGCATACAGATACTGCTACAGACACTTTTAGTTCAATGCAACTGATAGTAGAAGGCCTTGGGTGAGAGTTTTAACCACTTCGACCTATGGGAGTGATAGGATGATAAGAAATATCAATGGCTCATTTATACTTGGTTGCTTCATTTTCTATACTCATGCTGGTTTGCAGCATGACCACCTTCATAGTCTCTGTGGGTTTTGACATGATGAATGAACAGGCAATCTTCAGAGGAGGTAAAGAATTAAAGCTCAAGGAATGTATGAGGTGGCCCACTAGCCACTCAAGTAAGGTTACTAGCCACTCAAGACCGCGTACCTGAACTTCATCTCTGAAATAATATACATGGTAGAAGAAGAGGATTGTCTCTTCCACAATGTCCTGCAATCTCTACACATGTGCAGTGGTTTGTGCACAGTTACACACATATGTACTTAATCAAACACATGTACCCATAATGTAAGTACATTAAAATGTATAAAATCATATAAAAACAAATAGACCTTCTACTGGAAGTTTCAGAGAGACTACATTTATAGGATTTGGAGCTTGTTTGTTTCCTACAAACCTCCCATGCAGAAGGGAGGTTTTACATCTACTTTCGCTCGACTAAGACTTCGCTTGAAGCACTTGCCTGGGCTTCCTGTAGATTTGGTTTTTCTCGCCACATATGAAGAAATCTCTGTGTATTCTGAGTTCCCTAGATGCTGCTGAACTGAAAAAATGCACATGCAACACAGATTTCCCACAATTGCTGAAGGCAGGCCCTCCTTTCTTTCTTTTACTGTAGAAGTAACTTTTCCATTTTCTAAACAACAGACAGTAGTAGTTTCCTTCCTAACACAAATGTCTCTGGTTTAGTTAAATAGATTTATTAGCTTCAAATCAGACAATACCATGCAAGTTCATTTTCAGAAGGGTTAAGTGGAAATGAATTTGTGTTGTGTATTACTAACTGAGAGGCCAATTTATAACCACAGAGCACTTTGAGTTGAGTGGAAATAATATTTTTACAATTATAAAATGCATAAAATTCCGTACCAAATTTTTATCAAACTTGCTTTATATGTAAGATAAATCAAAAATTAACAGACAACTACAAACAGTTAAAGCATACAACATGGCAATAAATTAAACGAAAATGCTAATTTAGAAGTGGGAGAAGATAAGCTTTTATGGAATCTGTTTAATTGTATAAGAAAGAGAAACATCACTTTTCTTCACATGCTCAGAATTTAAGAGGGGGAAAAGATCCATGTGATAATCCAGTTCTATGTACACAAAATTAAGCAAGATCCTCATAATTAATGTGTGAGTACACAATGCCTGACTCAAATTCTATCATAGACGCTCAAGTCCTGTCACTGCAGGCTCATCAGTCTCACTGTATTATTATTATTATTATTATTATTATTATTATTATTATTATTATTATTAATTGCTGTTGTTTTTCTTTTTGTTATAATTACATAATTTAAATTTAAAATTTATTAAATTTCAGTAGATGATATTCAAGAAATGTTTAAAACTTTTAATATTGACCAGGGACAAATGACTCTGCACTAAAAAACTAGATCTCATTCCCCATATTATTATCTGTTAACAGTGTGCACAAGAAGATCTGAGACCTAACAAAGTTGTCCTTTAGTTCCTCATTTTGCTCACATCAGCATCTGTAAACCATTGCCAAGTTCAGAGGCTAAGAATCTGCATAGTATCTTTCACAGACCAAGTCCTCATCGATGACAGAAACTGTGGCTATGTACTGTGTTTATACTTTATTCCTCATGATGAAGGAACAGCTGAAAGCAAGAAACATATGCTCTAAAGGGCTTACCAAGAAACTTCCCTGGACAATATTGGTATGAATTAGTACAATTTGACTAAAAGAGCACTTTGTCCACCAGGCTTGGAAGATGTAGAAAATGTAAAAATATTAAAGAGAAAAATGTAAAGCTGTACTTGTAATATAGTTAAAACATCCATGGAAGGAGTTACAGAGACAAAATTTGGAGCTGTAACGAAAAGATGGAGCATCTAGTGATTGCCATATCCAGGGATACATCCCATAATCAGCTTCCAAACGCTGACACCATTGCATACACTAGCAAGATTTTGCTGAAAGGATCCAGATATAGCTGTCTCTTGTGAGACTATGCTGAGGCCTAGCAAACACAGAAGTGGATGCTCACAGTTACCTATTGGAATGGGTCAAACGGCCCCCAATGCAGGAGCTAGAGAAAGTACCCAAGGGGCTAAAGGGAACTGCAACCCTATAGGTGGAACAACAATATGAACTAATCAGTACCCCAGAGCTCTTGTCTCTAGCTGCATATGTATCAAAAGATGGCCTAGTGAGCCATCACAGGAAAGAGAGGCCCTTTGGACTTGCAAACTTTATATGCTCCAGTACAGGGGGACGCCAGGGCCAAAAAGGGGGAGTGGGTGGGTAGGGGAGTGGGGGGATGGGTATGGGCAACTTTTGGGATAGCATTGGAAATGTAAACGAGGAAAATACCTAATTAATTAAAAGAGAAATAAAAAAGAGTTTATGGTTAATGAGGGTAAATTTTTGTTAAGATTTGTTCACATAGCCTGTCTTCCACTTAGCTCTATTTCCATAGCCAATGGAATGAAATTCTGCCAGGCCTTGTCTATCATCAATATGCGTCGATGTGCAACTACAATTGCCAAAACTAGAAGTTATCATGGAAGATCTCTTTTCTGAAGAAAAATTGAGGAAGAGTGGATTGGGGTAGCAGAAGTGGAGGAGAAGTCAGGGAGCAGAGAAGAGAAGGAATACTAGGTTTGGGATGTTGATTGATTAACTAATTTAAAAAAATCAGCTCCAGGACAGTTTATTTTCTGGTGTTAGAGAAAACTCATCTCAACAATTATTATTAAGGAGAATTTTATTATCTGAGATCCTACAGTGAATTTGTATTGGTGTTTGTGTCTGTGTCTGTGTGTCTTGGTGTGTGAACCTACTATGTTGCTTAAAGTAGCTAGCAAAATATAATTTGTCTTTCATGAACTCACAAGCCAGGATTCACTTCTCTGACTACATGGCCATCTTAAGAAGTATCCTCCTGACCAAGCAGTTGTTATTTCTACATAAACCTGGGATTCAATCTACCCTGCTTCTAATTGGGACCAAATGTATAAGCCACATGTCTTTCTCTGCCAGACTACTAGTGGATGAGACCCTCGAGTATCAGATGCATACCATGTTGGAGAGGGTACATAAGCTCCCATGCACTGACCTTATCAATAAATTAATGCTCAAACTTTTCTATAGAGAAAACTGCTATACTCATTTAAAATTAAGAAATCACAAATTGTACATCCCTTTAGGCACAGGAGTGGTATGCAATCATTTAAAAATTCCAGTGTGTGTAATAAAAGCCAAAATAATCAAAGTCACTTTACTGCTCTCTTTTACTTCCACAGAGATGGATAACTAGTATGGACAGTGAGATCTGTAAGTGGACTTCAAATGCTTACAAGTTTCTTAGGTTTGTGTTGGCTTTCAGGTCTTCTTGTGTTCCCCAAGCTTCCACGAAAATAGACAATGTCAAGGGAGAGACTGAAGTGACAACTACCATGGTAACACTGAAGGAAGACACATTCTTGTGTTCTTGTTCATAAATTTACCTGAATCTTTGTTTTGGTATTGTATGACAGTCAACATTATAGCCACTGAATCTATGCCATGAATATTAATTCTTTCTGACTTCAAGGGCCCTAATAGCATTTTACATCTCTTCTGAGTAAAGTGAAGAATTAAATCATAGTCCATGGTACCTGAAACCAGAGGACAGTGTCTAAGAAAACATTGCTATGGACACAGATGTCAAACAAAAACATAGGTTGGATACAAATGTCAAACAAATACTCATTTTTTTATTCCTAATACAAAAAAAAAAATTGTGTGGATAACACAGATAATGAAAGACAGTGGGAAGCAACTTATTATTCTATTTTATCTTTTTTTTATATGAAACATAACTCTGCCAAATTTTCTAGATTTTAAACATTCTTTACATTCTGTCCCTGCAATATGCTAATTTTCCTTAGCTTGGCAATTCTGTCTGACTTTTTTGACTAAGTGAGGGTGCATGTGTGTGTGTGTGTGTGTGTGTGTGTGTGTGTGTGTGTGTGTGTGTTTGTGTGTGATATGTATTCAGGGTCCAAAGAGACCAGAAGACCTAGAGATACAAGTAAGTTTTTATTCTTGTTTTCTGACACGTTCTGGTGTCTTAGAAGCCTTGATTGTCTGTTAAACATTTTCTCACACAGGTTACATGTATAGGGATGGTCAGCAATGTGGGTCAGCTGGTGCTTAATGAGGTGACATTTCTGAAGGAATGGCCTCCCACATTCAATACAGTTAAACAGGATTCTCTCCTGTATAAAATCATTGATGTTCAACTAAATTTGTATTATGATTAAAGGTTTCTGGCACCAGGAACACTGATGTAGTTTTATTTCTTAGTGAGTCAGATAATGTATTATAAAATCTGAACGGTGTTTTTCTGCGTGTGAGGGTGCATGTGTGTGTGTGTGTGTGTGTGTGTGTGTGTGTGTGTGTGTGTGTGTGTGTGTGATATGTATTCAGGGTCTAAAGAGACAGGAAGACCTAGAGATACAAGTAAGTTTTTATTCTTGTTTTTTTTATCTTTTTTTTTTTTTTTTTTTGTTTTCTAGACAAAGTTTGTTTGTTTACCCCTGGCTTTCCCAAAACTCACTCTGTAGATCATGGTGGCCTCAAACTCAGAAATTCGCCTGCCTATGCCCCCAACCCCCAAATGCTGAGATTGAAGACCTGTTCCCTCACTGCCTGGCATTAGACAGTTTTTTTGTTAAACTATATTTGGTGCTATAAACAGAACGGGAAGTTTAACATGTACTGTTCAAGAATTGAGCCATCTCTTTCTTCACAATGCAAAGAATAACAAGAATGAATAAAGTAGAAAAAATATTGTGTAATAGATATGAGGGCTTATCTATAATTGTTTAAGAGTTAAATAATAACAACAAAAAGTCAAACAGCTCAGTCTGGACATATGTATACAAATTGCAAAGTAACTTTCAACAAAATACACAAGCAATTCAATGAAGGAAGGCTATAAATGTCAATAAATTATGGGGAGCCAATTGGACAATGTGATGAGTGTTCTTGGTTTTGAACTTTACTGCATCAAGAATTAATTAAAATCCAACTGACTGAGCAAGACGTTAAAGGATTTTTTTTCTTAATACTTTGAAATGGCAAGCTCCATTTTGAATCTGAATCTTTCAAGTGGGAAAAGTCACCTTAAACCTGGCACACACTTATATAAATGTTCTGCAACCTATATGAAAGACGTGGAAGAAGAAAGTTTGTTTTCTTTGCCTGTTTGCCCTCATTGGGAAGCCCATTCCTTCACTGTCAATACAGGCCATTTTCAGTATTCCATAATACACTGGAGACTACCTGAGACAATCCACCTCATTGACTGAATAACTATTATGTTCTTAGAATATCAGTTGGTAGACAGCTATTGTTGGATCACACCCTGTAATTCACTTTAAAGTCTCTTTAAACTACATTTAAAGTATATTATATAACAAAATATTATAAATGATAAAATATATTACATATAAAATAAATTATATATAATATATACACCATAGTTTTATAACATTATGCATATATGTAATTTGTGCTGTATGTTTTGTTTCACCCGAGAGCAGTGACACATAATAGGTAAAAGAGTAAGCCTCACACTCAATCTCAACTTCATACTGTATGTAAAATAATTCACAAGGGCATGGACTTAATGTAAGAACAAAATAAAAGATTTAGGAAAATTGGAGTATATGTATGATTAATAGAGTTAAGAGTTCTAGATTTCATGGAAGAAATATTCATTCTAAGAGAAATAATTGATCCTCACTAAAATTAAGAACTTTCACACTGAGCTGGATGATGGTGGTGCATGTTTTAAACCCAGAACTTGGGAGACAAAGGCAGGTGAGTTTGTGGTAAACCTGCTGTACAGATTGATCTTGAAGACAGCCAGGGTTATGCAGAGAAATTGTATCTTTAAAAAACAAAGAAAACAAATAACCCAAAAAAAAATAACATAGAAATTTTTTTTTCTGTAGCAGTTCCTGCTTCAACAGTGAAGAAGCAATCTAAATCAATTATAACCCAAAAGGTAATATCTCCCAGGGTGTATTTTTCACCATTACAGTCCAGGTTACACAATGTATACACAAAGGAAATGAGTTATAGTTATAGTTACACAAAGGAAATGAGTTATAGTTAATCAGTTAACCTAGACCTAGCTTGTAGATGACCAGCATTACAACACTGTAGAGTGTCTTCTTCGATGGGTTAGCATAGCCCATTCTTTCTCAGATAAATGCATTTGTATATCGTCAAATATTAACATTCCTGAAGAAGAGAAAGGACTTGAATTTAATACTGAGGCAGAAGCAGTTGTTGTACCTGTCTGTGAATCATGGCAGGCTGCATGCTGAGGAAATTATCAGTAAGGAATTTAGGTAGAGAAACTGAGGTGACCAGCGGTAGGCAAGTGGCCCAGATAATTGGTTGTAAAATATCCAGTTTCCACTCTGACCCTGACAAGTCTAGTCGCCTGGAGATCAGTAAGGTTGAATATACCAGAGAACACTAGTGGTCTTAGCAGCAGGAAAAATCTAAAATGAGACTGGCTGAATTCAAAAGGGAAATGTTAAAATAAAATAAAACAATAACAAAAAGCAATCTGACTTTCTCCAGCCCCTCTATGGTCCAGTAGCCTCCTTGGCTATTTAACACCAACAAACCACTAGTAAACACTAGTGTTGGGCAGATTTGTGTGTTGCTGTAAAGCTGCCTTGATCATTTGCTTTCTTGGGTGTTATCCTTCATGAAGTTATTTCTCTCTTTTCCTTCTCTGTAAAATATATAAGACTAAGCTTAAAAGCATTTTCTGAAGTGATACATGAGTCCCACCCTCTCTATATAAGATCTGGTTACCATGAGTCAGCCAAAATAAACTCTGCCTGACATTCTTAGGTATGATTCTGAAAGAGGTGTTTTCTGTTGTCACTGGGGTGTCACTTAGTTCCCCATTCACTAGCAGCACCTAGAACATGGCACTAGGGTTCAAAGGCCAGTGGAAGTCCTCCTCTCTCAACTCATGGATGTATTTTCATAAAAAGATATTAATACCAGCATCTATTCCACCTCTAGAGAACATGAATGCTAGCCTAGGCTCCTATACCTAACAAAACTCTCAATCACCATAGACGGAGAAAACAATATATTCCACGACAAAGCCAATTTTACACATAATCTTTCCTTAAATCCACCCCTACAAAGAATAATAGGTGAAAAACAACAACACAAGGAGTGAAACTACACCATAGAAGAAACAAGAAAGTAATCTTACAACAAATCCACAAACACATGCTTCCACCTCTAAGAATAAAACTAATAGAAACTAACAATCACTTTACCTTAATAAAAAAAAAACTAAAACAATAAAGCAAAACCTAAAACCCTAAAAAACCAAAAAATTATTAAACAAACACTAAATGACCCAAAAAGCTATTTTTTTAATTCTTAATAAATATTTTTAAAACCATAAAATTCTATAAATAAGAAAACACAAGAACTCTAAAAAGACCTTAAAAAATTATAAAACTGTTTCTTTCTGCACAAAATCAGGCCATTCTGTCTTCCATCACTGAATGGGGAGGGCTCACTATCCCTCATCACTATCTAATAAGGTATAGACAGTTGATGAGGGATGAACAGTCAGTTTTCATCAAAGGTATTGCCTTTGAAGGTGATAGATTGGCCATGCTCTAGTGGAAGCCAGATGTCCAAGAGTTTATGGGAAACACAAATGATTTTGAATGGGTTGTAACAAAAGAGAGAAGATAAGATATGAAGTTGGCAGGAGGAGTTAGGTGGGAATGGGCCGTATTTTGTTCTGGGAGGAGTTACTAAAAGGATTGGAAAGTAAATTACATCAAAATATTTGTATGCAATTCTCAAGGTATTAAGGAAAGTAGTTCTTAATATACCATGTGTGTACTGAACACATACAGACCACTTATATTGCCATCTTCTAAATAACAACTTCTTATACAGCAGTTTCATTACATTGAGAGCAAAAGTAATCCATAGGTTATTTAAAATAAAGAAGAATCTGGGGAGATGGCCCAGGGTTAAAGCCAAGTGTTTGGTCAAACTTTCACCTGCAACACTGGTGCTTAGGAATGGGAGTGGAAGAGACAGAAGGATGACTGAATGTCAGCCTCACTCCTAGTTCAGCAAGAAACCCTATCACGAGGGGAAAATTAGGGACTGAAGTAACAGAAAACAGTATACCCTTCCCAATCCTCTGCACTTACCTGTATATTTCGGTATGCATACACACATCAATAGGATTACTGTATAAAAGAGGTTACTTTGCATAAATATAGGCAAAAGCAATGTTGTTTTAGCCTAGATACTTGAAGACTTTTATATCATTAGGGTCCTAGGAAACTCTCCAGATATAGAGGATGGGTATATCTTCTTCCTGTGCAAAGGAAACCTCAGTTAAGTGTGTGTGTCAGTGACTCTAAACATCTTTCCTCCTCTAGATTTCTATTTATAACACACAATGGTCTGTAAATAATGAAAATATGAAAATAAGACTTTTGATTTGCATTTCCCTGATGATTAAAGATGTTGAACATTTTTTCAGGTGCTTCTTTGCCATTCGGTATTTCTCGGGGGAGAAATCTTTGTTCAGTTCTGAGGCCTATATTTTAATGGGGTTAATTGATTTTATGGAGTCTACCTTCTTGAGTTCTTTATATATATTGGATATTAGTCCCCTGTCCGATTTGGGATAGGTAAAGATCCTTTCCCAATCTGTTGGTGGTCTTTTTGTCTTATTGACTCAGAGCCACTAGTCAAATAAACTACACCCTATAAAATCAAATTTGCTTGGAAAACAATTTTCCAAGCAAATAGTCTGAAGAAACAAGCTGGAGTAGCCATTCTAATATCACATAAAATCGACTTCCAACCCAAAGTTATCAAAAAAGACAAGAAGGGAGACTTCATACTCATCAAAGGTAAAAATCCTCCAAGAGGAACTCTCAATTCTGAATATCTACGCTCCAAATTCAAGGGCAGCCACATTCATTAAAGACACTTTAGTAAAGCTCAAAGCACACATTGCACCTCACACAATAATAGTGGGAGACTTCAACACACCACTTTCATCAATGGACAGATCGTGGAAACAGAAACTAAACAGGGACACAGTGAAACTAACAGAAGTTATGGAACAAGTAGACCTGACAGATATCTACAGAACATTTTATCCTAAAACAAAAGGATATACCTTCTTCTCAGCACCTCATGGTATCTTCTCCAAATTTGACCACATAATTAGTCACAAAACAAGCCTCAACACATACAAAAATATTGAAATTGTCCCATGCATCCTATCAGACTACCAAGGACTAAGGCTGATCTTCAATAACAAAATAAATTATAGAAAGCCAACATTCACGTGGAAACTGAACAACACTCTTCTCAATGATATCTTGGTCAAGGAAGGAATAAAGAAAGAAATTAAAGACTTTTTAGAGTTTAATGAAAATGAAGCCACAACGTACCCAAACCTATGGGACAAAATGAAAGCATTTCTAAGAGGGAAACACATAGCTCTGAGTGCCTCCAAGAAGAAACGGGAGAGAGCACATACGAGCAGGTTGACAACACATCTAAAAGCTCTAGAAAAAAAGGAAGCAAATTCACCCAAGAGGAGTAGATGGCAGGAAATAATCAAACTCAGGGGTGAAATCACCCAAGTGGAATCAAGAAGAACTATTCAAAGAATTAACCAAACGAGGAGTTGGTTCTTTGAGAAAATCAACAAGATAGACAAACCTTTTCTAGACTCACTAGAGGGCACAGGAACAAAATCCTAATTAACAAAATCAGAAATGAAAAGGGAGACATAACAACAGATCCTGAAGAAATCCAAAACACCATCAGATCCTTCTACAAAAGGCTATACTCAACAAAACTGGAAAACCTGGACGAAATGGACAAATTTCTGGACAGATACCAGGTACCAAAGTTGAATCAGGATCATGTTGACCATCTAAACAGTCCCATATCCCCTAAAGAAATAGAAGCAGTTATTAATAGTCTCCCAGCCAAAAAAAGCCCAGGACCAGATGGGTTTAGTGCAGAGTTCTATCAGACCTTCAAAGAAGATCTAATTCCAGTTCTGCACAAACTATTTCACAAAATAGAAGTAGAAGTTACTCTACCCAACTCATTTTATGAAGCCACTATTACTCTGATACCTAAACCACAGAAAGATCCAACAAAGATAGAGAACTTCAGACCAATTTCTCTTATGAATATCGATGCAAAAATCCTCAATAAAATTCTCGCTAACCGAATCCAAGAACACATTAAAGCACTCATCCATCCTGACCAAGTAGGTTTTATTCCAGGGATGCACGAATGGTTTAATATACGAAAATCCATCAATGTAATCCATTATATAAACAAACTCAAAGACAAAAACCACATGATCATCTACTTAGATGCAGAAAAAGCATTTGGCAATATCCAACACCCATTCATGATAAAAGTCTTGGAAAGATCAGGAATTCAAGGCCCATACCTAAACATGATAAAAGCAATCTACAGCAAACCAGTAGCCAACATCAAAGTAAATGGAGAGAAGCTGGAAGCAATCCCACTAAAATCAGGGACTAGACAAGGCTGCCCACTTTCTCCCTACCTTTTCAACATAGTACTTGAAGTATTAGGCAGAACAATTCGACAACAAAAGGAGATCAAGGGGATACAAATTGGAAAAGAGGAAGTCAAAATATCACTTTTTCCAGATGATATTATAGTATATATAAGTGACACTAAAAATTCCACCAGAGAACACCTAAACCTGATAAACAGCTTCGGTGAAGTAGCTGGATATAAAATTAACTCAATCCAGTCAATGGCCTTTCTCTACACAAAGAATAAATAGGCTGAGAAAGAAGTTAGGGAAACAACACCCTTCTCTATAGTCACAAATAATATAAAATATCTCGGCGTGACTCTAACTAAGAAAGTGAATGATCTGTATGATAAAAACTTCAAGTCTCTGAAGAAAGAAATAAAAGAAGATCTCAGAAGATGGAAAGATCTCCCATGCTCATGGATTGGCAGGATCAACATTGTAAAAATGGCTATCTTGCCAAAAGCAATCTACAGATTCAATGCAATCCCCATCAAAATTCCAACTCAATTCTTCAACGGATTAGAAGGAGAAATTTGCAAATTCATCTGGAATAACAAAAAATCCTAGGATTGTAAAAACTCTTCTCAAGGATAACAGAACATCTGGTGGAATCACCATGCCTAACCTAAGCTTTACTACAGAGCAATTGTGATAAAAACTGCATGGTACTGGTATAGAGACAGACACGTAGACCAATGGAACAGAATTGAAGACCCAGAAATGAACCCACACACCTATGATCACTTGATATTCGACAAGGGAGCTAAAACCTTGCAGTGGAAGAAAGACAGCATTTTCAACAATTGGTGCTGGCACAACTAGTTGTAATCATGTAGAAGAATGCGAATCGATCCATGCTTATCTCCTTGTAATATGGTCAAATCTAAGTGGATCAAGGAACTTCATATAAAACCAGAGGCACTGAAATTTATAGAGGAGAAAGGGGGGAAAAGCCTTGAAGATATGGGCACAGGGGAAAAATTCCTGAACAGAACAGAAATGGCTTGTGCTGTAAGATCGAGAATTGACAAATGGGACCTAATGAAACTCCAAAGTTTCTGCAAGGCAAAAGACACCATCAATAAAACAAAAAGACCACCAACAGTTCGGGAAAGGATCTTTCCCTATCCTAAATCAGATAGGGTACTAATATGCAACATATATAAAGAACTCAAGGTGAACTTCAGAAAATCAAATAACCCCCATACAAAAATGTGGCTCAGAACTGAACAAAGAATTCTCACCTGAGGAATACCGAATGACAGAGAAGCACCTGAAAAAAAAAATGTCCAACATCCTTAATCATCAGAGAATTGCAAATCAAAACAACCCTGAGATTCCACCTCACACCAGTCAGAATGGCTAAGATCAAAAATTCAGGTGACAGCAGATGCTGGCGTGGATGTGGAGAAAGAGGAACACTCCTCCATTGTTGGTGGGATGGCAGGCTTATACAACCACTCTGGAAATCAGTCTGGCAGTTCATCAGAAAATTGTACATAGTAATACCGGAGGATCCAGCAATACATCTCCTGGGCATATATCCAGAAGATACCCCAACTGGTAAGAAGGACACATGCTCCACTATGTTCATAGCATCCTTATTTATAATAGCCAGGGCTGGAAAGAACCCAGATGCCCCTCAACAGAGAAATGGATACAGAAAATATGGTACATCTACACAATGGAGTACTACTCAGCTATTAAAAAGAATGAATTTATGAAATTCCTAGCCAAATGGATGGACCTGGAATGCATCATCCTGAGTGAGGTAACACATTCACAAAGTAACTCACACAATATGTACTCACTGATAAGTGGATATTAACCCAAAACCTAGGATACCTAAGATATAAGATACAATTTTCTAAACACATGAAGCTCAAGAAAAATGAGGACTGAAGTGTGGACACTATGCCCCTCCTTAGATGTGGGAACAAAACTCCCTTGGAAGGAGTTACAGAAACAAAGTTTAGAGCTGAGATAAAAGGATGGACCATGTAGAGACTGCCATATCCAGGGATCCACCCCATAATCAGCATCCAAACTTTGACACCATTGCGTACACTAGCAAGATTTTATTGAAAGGACCCAGATGTACCTGTGACTTGTGAGACTATGCCGGGGCCTAGCAAACACTGAAGAGGATGCCCACAGTCAGCTAATGGATGGATCACAGGGCTCCCAATGTAGGAGCTAGAGAAAGTACCCAAGGAGCTAAAGGGATCTGCAACCCTATAGGTGGAACAACATTATGAACTCAACAGTTCCCCGGAGCTCTTGACTCTATCTGCATATGTATCAAAAGATGGCCTAGTCGGCCATCACTGGAAAGAGAGGCTCATTGGACATGCAAACTTTATATGCCCCAGTACAGGGAAACGCCAGGGCCAAAAAGGGGGAGTGGGTGTATAAGGGATTGGGGGTGGGTGGCTATGGGGGACTTTTGGTATAGCATTGGAAATGTAAATGAGCTAAATTTATAATAAAAATGAAAAAGAAAAAAAAAAAAAAAAGAAGAGATGTATATGGCAAACAGTTACCGGGGACAGACTGTCATGATAAGGACAGCATTGGAGGAAACAACAAGTTGATCTGTGGCATTGAGAGCCTGAATGGGCCCTTCTCACATTTGGTTGGATTTAGAAGCCAAGATTTAGTTCAGAACCACCCAGCTCCCTCCATCTTGTCCCAGTGATCTACTTCTGCTAGGGCACAGTCACAAAGATTCCACAACATTTCTAGACAGTTTTCCCAGTTTGAGACAACTGAGAATGTGGGAGATATAACCCCCCCCAATCTTAATTAAACTAAGCCACACAAGTGCAAAATATTTTTGAAAACTATTTAATTGCAATTTTGTAAAGAGAACAGAGAGCTCTACTTGAAATGGACTGAATTAGTCTTTAGGTTCCATTGTGCACCCTAAATAAAATATAGTGTAAAAGAATCCATTTTCTATGTAGCAAGTGAGGGCTGAAAACAACACAGTAATGGAGATAAAATGCAAAAAAAAAAAAAAACTGGGATATATAGTAACAATTCAAACTGACAGTGTGAAAAACGATGTATTTATACATGTTAACTGTCCTTTTGACCACAGTGTCATTCATCATTGTGTTAGGGGATCCAATCTAGTGATTAATCATCAGGGTTTGACAGTAAAATCTTTAGGCTCAATACACCAGACATTAGCTGGAAAATGATTTACAAGAATGTAATGCCCTTTGGTGTCTTCTCTGTGAATCTGTTGTATGGATGCCTTGTAATTGGTTGTTTTAGTTGTTAGTGTTGTTTTAAAATAGAAATATTGAATGCAAAAGCAAGTGGCAGGAGCCCAAAAGGTCTTTGCATCCTCTCTTTCTCCTTCCCATAACTTTCTAATTTTCCCAATCCCCACATTCATTCAAAAATTCAGAAGTTCAAAAAATACAGAGACTCATTCATCATCTTTACTTTGTGCTTCCATGTGCTTCCATGCTGGTTGCAATTATCTTGTAAGCATTAAAATTCAGGCTAACATACTGCCCATGTTTCATTGATGTGAAGAGATATCATGACTCAGGAAACTCTTATAGAGTCAGTACATTATTATATTGGTAGGAAGCATGGCAGCATCCAGGTAGAGGAGGTACTGAGGAAGGAACTAAATGGTCTATATCTTAGACTAAAGGCAACCAGGAGGAAGCTTGTGGCCACAGGTAGCAAGGAAGAGGATCGATTTTCGTCACTGGGCAGACATTGTGCACTACATAAAAGCAAGCCTACACAATGATACACTTCCTCAAACAAGCCATCACCTTGCAATAGTGTCACATCCCATGGGCAAAAGATATTCTAATAAACACACTGCATCATAGGAAAATGGCAGAGAGACATAAAGAAAGATACTGCATGATTGCATTCCTCTGGTCACAAGTGCTACATACCTACATGCTTATATGCACACACAAACACACACATACACACACAAACACACACACACATGCCCATCTGATATGCATAATAATAATGTGCAGTCTAGGGTCCTGCGCGATTGGATTGGACCAGGCGCTGTGTTCCACTCACCAGAGGGCTTAGGATCCCATGGAGTATCCTGTATGGGTCCTTGCGGGTGTCCGAAGAATCCCCCGGGCCAGGGACCATGGTGTCCCTTGATCTACTTCTGTTGTCCAATTGCTCTGGCTAGGATTTCAAGTGCTATATTGAATAGATAGGAAGAAAGTGGGCAGCCTTGTCTAGTCCCTGATTTTAGTGGGATTGGTTTTAGTTTCTCTCCATTTAGTTTGATGTTGACTACTGTTTTGCTATATACTGCTTTTATTATGTTTAAGTATGGGCCTTGAATTCCTGGTCTTTCCATGACTTTTATCATGAATGGGTGTTGGATTTCCTTAAATGATTTCTCAGCATCTAAGGAGATGATCATGTGGTTTTTGTTTTTGAGTTTGCTTATATATAGTGGATTATGTTGATGTGTTTCCTTATATTAAAGCATCCCTGCATCCCTGGGATGAAGCCTACTTGATCATTATTGATGATCTTTGTGATATGTTCTTGGATTCAGTTTGCATGGACTTTATTGACTATTTTTTGCATCGGTATTCAGAAGGGAAATTGGTCTGAAGTCCTCTATTTTGTTGGGACTTTATATGGTTTAGTTATCAGAGTAATTGTGGCTTCTATAGAATGAATTGAATAGAGTACGTTCTGTTTCTATTTTGTGAAATAGTCTGAGAACAGTTGGAATTAGTTCTTTTTTGAAGGTCTGATAGAACTCTACACTAAACCCATGTGGGTGTTCCTGGGCATTATTTGGTTGGGAGAGTATTAGTGACTGCTTCTAATTCTTTAGGGGATATGGGGCTGTTTAGATCTTTATTCTGATCTGTATTTAACTTTGGTACTTGATTTCTGTCTAGAAAATTGTCCATTTTGTCCAAGTTTTCCAGTTTTGTTTAGTATAGCCTTTTGTAGTAGGATGTGATGATGCCTAGGATTTCCTCAGGTTCTGGTCTTATGTCTCCCTTTTCATTTATGATTTTGTTAATTAGCATACTATCCCTGTGCACTCCAGTTCATCATTCTAAGGGTTTATCTATCTTGATACTATTTTCAAAGAACAGGATCCTGGATTGTTTGATACTTTGAATAGTTCTTTTTGTGCCCACTTGTTTGATTCAAGCCCTGAGTTTGATGATTTTCTGCTATCTACTCACCCTTGTAAATTTGCCTCCTTTTGCTCTAGAGCTTTTAGGTGTGCTGTCAAGCTCTTAGTGTGTGCTCTCTCTGGTTTCTTTTTGGTCGCACTCAGAGCTTTTGGTTTTCTTTGTGGGACTACATTCATTGTGTCCCATAAGTTTGGGTATATTGTCCCTTCATTTTCATTAAACTCTAAAAAGTGTTTAATTTCTTCTTTATTTCTTCCTTGACCAAGTTATCATTAAGTAGAGGGTTGTTCAGCTTTCACGTGAATGTTGGCTTTCTCTTATTTATGTTGTTATTGAAGATCAGCCTTCGTCCATGGTGATGTGATAGGGTGTATGGGATACTTTCAATATTTTTGTTGAGTCCTGTTTTATGACTGATTGTGGTCTATTGTGGAGAAGGGACCATGAGGTGCTAAGAGGAAGTTATAACCTTTTGTTTTAGGGTAAAATGTTCTGTAGATATCTATCAAATCCATTTGTTTCATAAATTCTGTTATCTTCAATGTGTCTCTGTTTAGTTTCTATTTCCAGGATCTTTCTATTGATAAGAGCGGGCTGTTGAAGTCTCCCACTATTATGGTGTGCAGTGCAATGAGTGATTTGAGTTTTACTAAAGTTTCTTTAATGAATGTGGATGCCTGTGCATTTGGAGCATAGATATTCAGAATTGAGGGTTCATCTTGGAAGAGTTTACCTTTCATGAGCCTTAACTGTCCCTTCTTGTCTTTTTTGATAACTTTGGGTTGGAAATTGATTTTATTCTATATTAGAATGGCTACTCCAGCTTATTTCTTCAGACCATTTGCTTGGAAATTTTTTTTCCAGCCTTTTACTATGAGGTAGTATCTGGTATTGTCCCTGAGGTGGGTTTCTTTTATGCAGCAAAATATTGTGTATTGTTTATATAGTCAGTCTGTTAGTCTATTTGTTTTTAATGGTGAATTGATTCCAGATTAAGGCAACTTCAGACCAACTTCTCTTATGTATATCAATGCAAAAATACTCAATAAAATTCTCCCCAAACTAAAAGGGCTATTAGGTCATTTTCTGATAGTCAAAACTACAATGAGAACTGCCAGTTTTCCAAGTGTCACTGGATAATTGCTCTTAGATAGTAACCAGACTTTCTCCTACTCAGAGCACATTCCAAGAGGTTGTATAAAAATTAACCAAAGGTCATCAGAAGGGAACTAAAGATTTATTATAGGTTCTAGGGTAAAAGATAAAATATTGATTGGGTTTACCTATACAAAACTTCACTAATATCTTAGTTATGGTTTGATACCTTCAGTGAACTTGTTGATCTGAGACAGTTGATGAACTTTGTAGCATGTGGTCATGTATTCTGAAATATGTATAAGTGCTGAGGACAAAGAGACGAGGAAAATCAAGAGAGAAGTTTTTGTTTTTTCTTTTCTCCACTTAGAGTTTTTTTTTTTTTATTTTTTTTTTCCTTTTCCCCACTTAGAAGAATTTTTCCCTTTCCGCACTTAGGATCTTTCTGCTTTTGCCCTTATATAACTTTCATAGGAAATTTTTTATAACTTAGTAATAACTTCTATAATGACTTCTCTAAATTCTTTCTCTTCCAGTGACATCTGGCTAGTAAGCTCAAAATTAGAGCCCAGTAATTCCTGCTGAGCTAGAAAAAAGTCTGCTTTCCTTAATCCTCCTCTGTTAGGCTACAGGTGTTAATCACCTAAGCCAGCCTACCCTCAGAAAGACAAAGTACTTTTTAGAAGTTATCATCAGCATTTCAGTACAATGAGAGAGCTAGAAAGCCCTGGGACACTTAGATTTTAAAGCCATTGCCAGGGTTCTACTCTGTGACTCCACTGTTATCCTGCCTCAGAGCAATCCTGGCCCTCAAACTCTACTATAGAGCAAAAGTGATTAAAACAAAACAAAACAAAACAAAACAAAACAAAACAAAACAAAAAAAAAACTACATGGTATTGATACAGAGACTGACAGATGGATCAGTGGACTAGAACAGAATAACCAGAAAGAAAACCACACATTTATGGATACTTGATATTTGACAAAGAAGCAAAATATATATGTATATATTTACGATAGAATAAAGAAAGGATTTTCAATAAATTGTGCGGTTCTAATTTGCAGTCTGTATGTTGAAAAAAAAATCCATATTGATCACCTTGCACAAAGCTCAGTTTCAAGTTGAACACGATTATCAACATAAAATAAGATACACTGAATCTAATAGAAGATGAACTCATTGACACAGAGAGGGAAATGTCCTAAAAACCTCTCCCGTGATTCATGCTCTAAGATCAACAATTCATAAATGTGACCTCATGAAACTGGAAAGCTTCTGTAAGCAAAGCATATAGGCAATGAGACTAATCATCAACCTACAGACTGGAGAAAAAAATCTTAACTAACCTCACATCCAATAAACGGCTAATATCCAAAATATATAAAGAACTCAAGAAACGAAATAAACCAATCAAATATGGGGTATATATCTAAATAGAGATGTCAAGTCAAAAGAGTCTAAAATGGCTAAGGAGCACTTAAAGATAATAATAGTGCCACTAAAGATCATAATAGTGCCACATCCCATGGTCAAAAGATATTCTAATCAACACACTGCATCATAGAACATAAAGAAAGATAGTGCATGATTGCATTCCTCTAGTCACAGGTGCTACATACCTACACCCTTATATGCACACACACACACACACACATACACACACACACACACACACACACACACACACACACACACGCCTATCGGATATGCATGTGCATACAAATATATTTTTTTTATTTATTTGCTTACATACTTACTTACTTACTTTGTTTTAAATTTGTTGGGTAAAAACATTCTGCATACATATAAATGAGTTTTAGCAAATCCATCACTATCTTCTCCTCCTTGAATTGTTCCCCATTTCTCCTGTATCACTTTTATCCTTAATTACATTTTCATTTTTATATAGACAGCTGTGTAGTGCCATGTCCCAAGCAATCGCGTGCGTGCCACAAGCAATTGCTGAGAAGAGCTTGCCTGCCACGTGCAATCGCCATTATAAATCAGTATTTACATATTTCCATTGACACCTGCAATGGTGTAATGTTTGCCATACCTTTAACAGGGGAAAAAGCCTCTCATGTTATACAGCACTGCCTAGAAGAGTGGAGTGCTTTGGGCAAGCCCACAATTCTTAAAACGGATAACGGGGCAGCATATACTTCTACTAAATTTCAACAATTTTGTCATCAAATGGATGTCAATCACTTGACTGGCCTTCCTTATAAACCTCAAGGACAAGGCATTGTGGAATGTGACCACCACACACTCAAGTCTTATCTTATAAAACAAAAAGGGAGAGTTGATGAGACTCTGCCCTCAGTGCCAAGAGTATTGGTATCTATGTCACTCTTTACACTTAATTTTTTGAATCACGACGAGCAGGGATGTTCTGCAGCTGAGCGACATAACTCAGACCCTGATAGACCAAAAGAAATGGTCAAACAGAAGGATGTTTTAACTGGTCTGTGGAAAGGCCCAGATCCTATCTTAATCAGATCCTGGGGAGCTGTTTGTGTTTTTCCACAGAGTGAAGACAACCCATTTTGGCTGCTGGAACGACTCACCCGCAGGATATTCATCAAGGATGGTGCAGAAGATGCTGACCTCCCCAGGAGTGTTCCTGATCCTGACAATGCTGAAATTGTATCAGTTTTCTAGTATAACAGAGATGGGCTATTCTCTTGACTTTCCCTAAACCAATGTCAGTTCGTCATGATGCTATAGTTTTTCTAAAATTCTTTACTACTAATAAAACAGTGGATTTGCCATATTTAACCTATGATCCCACTCGAGCACCATTAGGAGAAAATCACTCCTTACTAGAACAGGGGTCTTTATGTTTTCAAATTAATGGACCAGAAATTGTATCAACCTCCCAGCCCGAGCTTTAGGGAAGTTTAATGAGCACCGAGGAGGTTGGGTGAGCACAACCCAAGATACTTCCAATGTAGATATAACCTTTATAAATCGGACCTTTTGGCAAGAGGCAATTTGGGTTAATGGTACAATTCTACAACCTAACTTTTCAGAAAAAGAACATCCCCACCAAACAAAAATAGCCCCTCATTGTATCTTGGAAGATGAAAGGCTGATCCTGTCTTGATCTGATTGTCGATCCTCCATCATTTGTTGGGCAGATCAGAGTAAAACTTTTTCCTTTTCTTCCAACATAACAGATGACCCAGAGAAGGAATTTGTTATGAAAAAGAGATTTGTCATACAGGACTTTAGAATGCATCCCTTTCACAAGTGGTTGCTTTGTGGAGTCAATGGCAGTTGTACAGAACTAAATCCTTTGAATTTTATCCAGGGAGGAACAGTTGTAAAGGCTTCTTTTACTGGCATCTCAAGATTTGCTCAGCATTGGGGAATATATGATGCCTCCCAGGACTCTTATGGACATACTAATATCAGTGTAGAGATCACTGGGTTCAATAAAACTTTGGTAAACCAGATTAATTATACATCTCCCCCAGTCTGTGTTTACCCCCCTTTCTTGTTTATATTCTTTCAAGTGATTCATTTGAAGTCTGTTCCAATGATTCTTGTTGGATTTCTCAATGTTGGGATGTAACAAAGAACACCCATGCCATGGTGGCACGGATCCCACTTTGGATCCCTGTTCCGGTGGAAACACCCTCCACCTTGAAAGTAAATGGGAGAAATGCAGTAAAGATACATGAAGTACACACTAGATTAGTTGAAAAATGGAAAAATTAGCTGATAAGAGCAACTGCTGTTTGGGCAGTGGTGCTTTATGCCTTTAATCCCATCACTTGGGTGGCAGAGGCCAAGAATTTGGGAGTCCGAGACCAGCTTGGTATACAGAGTGAGTTCCAGGACAGCCAGGTCTACACAGAGTAACCCTCTCTCAAAAAATAATAAAACAAACAAACAAACAAACAAACAAACAAACAAAAAGCACCTTTTCTATGAAGAGGACCGGGCACAATGCTCCCACATAGTGGCTTACAATTTATGCACAGCCAAAGTTTTAGAGAATCACTGCTCTCTTTCAGCCTCTGTAGGCCATAGAGGTATAAGTGAGAGAATAGGCATGAGCACTCTAGCACATAAGGGAGAAAAAGGGGCTGGGCAGCCTAGCACATAATTGAGGGAGAGAGGGCCTGCACATCCTAGCACACTATTGTAAACAAGCTCACTATTAGGAAGGTGGAGGTGGGAGTTTACCAGGGATTGTAGTGAATCTGGATGTTCACTTCTGATCTATTAGGACAGCATGGACTCTTCTGTTGTGGGAATGTACATACAGAAAAAGTGCACACATTTTAATTTTTATGCACATAAATAAATAACAAAAAATATTACAGTTGAAATTAGTAGTGCCATTTCCAGTGCTTTCATATGTTACACATTTGTACATGTTTTTCAAGTCTGCAAATGCTTATCAACCTAGAAACTGGAAATCATTTGTCTTAAAGATGGTAGCTCTTTTCCACCTCCTGAGAACTCCCTTCCAATCAATGGTGCCTGGTACTCCATGACAGCATACACAGGGTATATTCAGCCAAACAGTGAAATCCCTGGATGAGACCTGTTTTCTCCATCTGGCATCACAAAGGCTCCTCAGAGTACTCCATCTGGGTCTCTCCTGATAACGTTTTGTTTGTTTGTTTGTTTGATTGTTTGTTTCTTTTTGTTTTGTTTTGTTTTTCTTTTTCTTTTTGTTTTGTTTTTGTTTGTCTTTTTGTTTTTGTTTTGTTTTTATCTGTTTTGATTTTGATTTTTTTTGTTTTGTTTTGTTTTTTGTTTTCGTTTTTGTTTTGTTTTTTGCTTAGTTTTTTTGTTTGTTTGTTTGTTTTGTTTTGCTTTGCTTTTTTTTGTTGTTGTTGTTTTTGTTTTTGTTTTTGTTTTTTTTTTTCATTGAGCAGCCAAGCAAGGAAGGGTTCAGTTGTGAAGGTGTTCACTTTTGAATGACCTGCTACTGATAACCAGCTCTGATCAGGGTAATTGGACTATTAACAGATGTGTGACTGGTGGGAAATCTCAGTCTCAGGAGGCCACTCTGTGAGGAAAAGCCTCCCGATCGGCATTTCCTATGGCTTCTGAGGGTAAAATGAAGGAGGAGGATCATATTCATTGCACAGGATTGAACAGGACAGGGGCTTAGAGGATTGAAAACCCTTGGAGGACACAAGCTTGGGGCCTAGGGAGAGGATCAGAGAGCCGGCTGCAGGACTGGGGGTCAGGGGATCAGGGTGCCATTGGTGAGGAGTCTTGGCGATTGTCCTATGTGCTGAAAGAGACCTTAGGGTTGAAATTGGCACTTGTCCTGTGTGTAGTCCAAAATCTATTAGAGACACACTGAGCATTCCTCTACCCTCACTGTCTTCTCTAGTGTGTATTTCTTTGGTAGAGACTGTATGGATACTACAGAAAGGGGAGTGGCATAGGAAGAATAAATGAAAAGAATAAGAGCAGACAATGCAGAAGATTCATAAGTCTTCTAAGATGGATTCTGAGCACAGATCCTCCCCTCTCATTCCCCAAGTATTTCTATTAAAGACTTGCACCACGGAGATCAGCCTTTTCTCTCCGTTTTCCTTCTGTAGGATGGGTTCTTCGTTTGTAGCTCAGGCTGTCTTGGTTTGGGCTGGCCTTGGACTTACAATATCCAGATATTTGAAAACCAAGTCTTCCCCAAATCCCTGCTTTCTCCAATAGAAGGTCTTTCTGTGTGGGTGCTGGTGCTGTTGGGTGTTTATTGTAGAGGGAGCTTTGGGTCTTCTCAAATGAATATACAGTTACCATATTCATTATCTATCTTGATAGCAGTGTGAGTTTATTTAAAGACAGAGACACACTGATAAACAAAATTGCTAATGTTTTGTTTAAAAAGAATCTGTGGGAAATAGGAACAAGAATCAGATGACTCAGAAATTAAATGCAAATACATTTTCCTCATCGTCTTTGGGTAGTTAAGAAGTCTCACATATTCAAGGCTGGCCTTTTTCCCCTTATTTAAACTGGGATCTGACATATTGTTAACTCTGGTTCTAAAGGAGTTTTTTATAGAAGTAAGTTAAAGAAGATTTTAAAACAATGTTGTGAGGGAGAGGGACATAATAAATGGGACACATGGAGGAACTGGAAAGAGGAAGTGCATATAATTATTTCATTTTTGATATTTTTAACTACTTAAATGATACCTTTGGATTCAGATTACTAAGATTTTTTTTCCTTGTTTTCCATTTTTTTTAACTAAGAAGACATTACAATTTTTAAGAGAAGAATGGCTGTTAAGAAAATGATGGTGATTCCAAAGGAGATTACTTATTACTTTTGGACTTTGATGATGAAGAAGATGACATAAATATTTCGGAGGAGTCTCTTTCTGAAGGTTATTGCATATTCAGGGTTGGGTATTAATTGCGCGTCCTGCAGTTCACTAGACTTTTACCTAGTCAGCTGAATTGGAAGAAGTCTTTTCTAAGAGATTTTGTATAATTCACTTGAAATTTTACCTATATCTATATATTCCTATACCAGAGTTTTAGCAACTAATATATAACTATTCTTGGCACTGTAGTCACAATATGTTGATAAAAAATAACTTGTTATTATTTTGCCAACGGAAAATACCTGAACATTGTTCCAATATATGTTTGTAAAACTTGAATTTATTTCAAGAATACTACGAATAATTTATTTCATTCTTTTTTTTATTATTTATTTTCTTTTTTCTTTTTTTTTTTTTTACATTTCAAATGTTATTCCCTTTACTATTTTCCCCTCCAAAAATCCCAGTCCTCTCCCCTCTCGCCCTGCTCTCCTACACACCCACTCCCAATTCCTGGCCCAGGCATTCCCAAAACTTGGTCATAGGAACTTTACAAGAACAAGTGTCTCTCCTGCTATTGATGACTTACTAGTCCATCCTCTGCTACACATGCAACTTTTGAGGGAAAAGTTCTGTTTTCCATCAGAGCCTGAATTTGCCCATCTAATGGTAAAAAGGCAAGTTGAAGCTCCCTATCAGTAGTAAAGAAATGTGGAAACACTTGTGCACTGTGCATGACAGGCATGGGCAGAGGAAAGGTGGACATAATACCCCAACACAATTTCCCCTATATACTAGGAACCAGGATCTCCAGTAGAAGGGTCAGTAGCCTTCTTTGTTTCAGTATTCCCTCTTTTGTCCACATCTTCTGAAGGGGAGATCCTTTAGATGAGGCATCCCGGAACGCAAAGAGGATTGTCTTCTTCCTGTGGAAAGACACAAATAACTACCCTGGATCTTATTAAAATAGGATCCGGGCCTCTCCATTTTCCGGTTAAGATATCTTTCCATTTGATCATTTCTCTAGATCTGTTTGGTTCTGAACAGTGATGATCAGCCGCAGTGTGGCCTTGTTCATCAATATTCAAAAAATTAAGAGTAAAGAGTATCATGGAGATGGCCACTCTCAGTGTTAAGGGCAGGCCCTCATCGACTCACCCTTTTAGTTTGATAAGGTAGGTTATAAGAGTGTGGTGGGCATGTTCCACAATGCCTTGTCCCTGTATGGCAAACCAGTTAAATAAGATACATTCATCTGGAGACAGAACTGTTGAAATTTTTGAGAGGTGTAGGCCAGTCCATTATCTGTTCTAAGAAATTTGGGTTGTCCCCAAGCACTCCAAGCTTCAAGGTAATGTTGAATTACATGTGAGGCTTTTTCTTAGTAGAGGGATCAGTTTTACTGCCCTCTTTTCTCCATCCCTTCTTTCTGAATCCTTGGGAGGGCCCTTTTTCGTGACGTGTCTTTCTTTTTTCGAGCTCCCTTTCTCTCATTCTGTTAGGTTTCTGACATACTGTCCTGAACCTCTTCTAGTATTCCCTGTCCCTCCACATTGGCTGGTCGGCAGGTTTCATCCTCTAGACAGTTTTTTATCAGCTTCCAAATTGCCTTGGTGCCCAGGCATAAGTCTTCCTCTTCATGCTTATGGTCAAGGTCCCTTCCTAGCTTATTCTATAAGGCTACAGTTAGAGACCCCGAATAGGCATACCAGGAAGAAATGTGATCCACCTCCTTAACAAAGTTCTGCAGCATACGGGAGGCAACCTGCAGGTCACGTTGCTTTAGCACTGACTGTAATGTGGTGATCACTGACTGTGAGGAGCCCATGATAGAGTGAGTGCCTGCGGCTGATCTACACCTGATTTATAGTATTCCTTTTGCAAAGTGAAAGTAAACACAGCACTTTGCTCCCTTATCTATGGAAAGCTTAGAAGATACCTCAGTGCTGCCACTTATCTACATTGGACTGACAACACCTCATTTTTCAGCACCAGCCGCGATTTACCTCAAATTTCAGCACCAGCCTCGATGGACAGAATAAGAAACAGAATGAGGGCCAGGGCAACCAAAACAAGAGCTTCTACTGCCCCTTCCTAAGTTGCATCTAGATTAAGACCGAAATCAAAAGGGATAAGAGGTTCATGATCAGACATACTTCTCCGAACTTACCTTTTCCATGCAGTTCTGAATCCATCCCTTCTTCAGGGGTTCCCCTCAATGCCAGCAATGTTGATCCTGGGTTTCTGGCACCAGATGACCCACGCTACCATCTTGCCAGCAAGAACGCATCTAGGACACTCGGATCTTTCTGTAGTAAAGCTGTAATACATCTCGAGATATAGATGAACAGCTTCAGGACAGGAGACTTAGAAAGCAGAAAACTCCTCCCTTATATTGGCTGCGAAGTATGGTTAGAAGTAAGGTTGGGGATGTGCACCATGGGATTGGCTGCCCACTATCAGCCTGATGACGCCATGGGAGAGGTAGGGCTCAGGTAATGGAAAGATATTCTGACACCCGCGACACTCACCATGAGCAATGGTGACAATGGTGTTGTCAGCACCATATTGTAATGGCGACCATGAGGGCGGCTTTTCACAGTGGTAGAAGTAATTACAGGGTTTATCTGATCCTGATTTGAATTTGGTACCTGATATCTGTCTAGATAAGTGTCAATTTTATCCAGAATTTTCAGTTTTGTTGAGTACAGCCTTGTATAGTAGGATCTGATGATATTTCAAATTTACTAAATTTCTGTTGTTATTTCTCCCTTTTGATTTCTGGTTTTACTAAATTGGATACTGTTCTTGTGTTCTGTATTCATTCTGTCTAATGGTTTGTCTATCTTGTTGATTGTCTCAAAGAACAAGCTCCCAGTTTGTTTGATTATTTTTGTATTGTTCCTTTGTTTCCACTTGGTTGATTTTAGCACTGAATTTGATTACTTCCTGATTTCAACTCCTTTTGGGTGAATTTGCTTCCTTTTGTTTTATAGTGTTAAAGTGTGATATCAACCTACTCCTATATCCTCTCTCCAGTTTCTTTTTTAGAGGCATTCAGAGAGAGCTATGAGAGTCCATCTTAGGGCTATTTTCATTGTGTCCCATAACTTGCAGTATGTTGTAGCTACATTTTCATTAAACTCTAAAAAGTCTTTAATTTAGTTCTAGATTACTTCCTTGACTGTTTTGTCACTGACTAGATTTTTATACACATTCCACGTGTATGTGGGTTTTCAATTATTCATATTATTGTTGAAGATCAGCCTTAGTCTGTGGTGATCTGTTAGGAAGCATGACATTATTTCAATAATTTTATATCTGTTGAGGCATGTTTTGTGACTGAGTGTATGGTCAATTTTGGAGAAGGCATTGTGAGGTGATGAGAAGAAGGGACATTCGTTTGTTTTAGGATAAAATGTTCTATAGATATGAACTAAATGTATTTGTTTCATAAATTCTGTGAGTTTCACCATGTATCTTTTTAGTTTTAGTTTCCAGGATCTGTCCATTAATGAAGGAGGGGTGTTGAAGTCTTCCAATATTATTGTGTGTGGTACAATGTGTGTTTTGAGTTTACTAAAGTTTCTTTTATCAATGTGGATGTCATTGCATTTGGAGTATAAATGTTTAGATTTGGGAGTCCATTTTGGTAAATATTAACTTTAATGAATATGAAGTTTCCTTCCTTGACTTTTTTTTATAACTTTGGGTTGAAAGTCAATTTTATTTGATATTAGAATGGCTGCTCCACCTTATTTCTTCGGATCATTTGCTTGGAAAGTTCTTTTCCAGCCTTTTAGTCTGAGGTAATGTCTGACTTTGTCCTTGGTGTTTGTTTCTGGTGTGCTGAATATTGCTTACACATCCATTTTGTTATTCTATGCCTTTTTACTGGTGAACTGAGTCCACTGATATTAAGAGATACTAAGGAAAAATTCTTGTTGCTTCCTGTTATTTTTGTTATTAGAGTTGGAATTTTGTTCATGTAGCTATCTTCTTTTAGGTTTCCTTCAACTTTAATTTCTTGCTTTTTCTTGAGTGTAATTTCCCTCGTTATATTGGAATTGTCTCTTTATTATCGTTTGAAGTGCTGGATGCATTGGAAGATATTTTGTAAATATGGTTTTGTCACAGAATACCTTGTTGTCTCAAGCTATGTTAAAAGAGTTTTGCTTCATATAGTAGTCTTGGCTGGCATTTCTGCTCTCTTACATTCTGTATGACATCTGCCCTAGATTTTCTGGCTTTCTTAGTCTAAGGGAAAAGTTATGTGTAATCCTGATAGATCTTGCTTTATATATTACTTGACCATTTTCCCTTACTGCTTTTAATATTCTTTCTTTGTTTTGTGCATTTGGTGTTTTGACTATTATATGATGGCAAGATTTTTTTTTTCTGGTTCAAATAATTTGGCGTTCTGTAGGCTTCTTGTATATTCATGAGCATATCTTTATTTAAGTTAGGGAGGTTTTTTTTTTCTATAATATTGGTAAAGATATTCAAAGGCCCTATAATTTGGAAAACTTACTTCTCATCTATACCTATACCGAATATCATGTATGTAATTACGTCATTTCTCAAAGCTGTTTAAAAAATTCACATGGGCAGTATTTCCTGAGAAATTCAAATCATTAAAACTTTATTCCCTTTTCCTAATATAGCATATTATGTTTCCATTTTCTGTTGTCCATATAGTACAGAGCCCAGCATTTGACAAAGATGAGAATATATCACCTCAGGTAGAAACAGATGAAGATACAGTACAATATTTTCATTTTTTTCCCATTTCAATAGAGTACTTCAAAAGTGGTGTTTGTGATCCCTTGACTGGAGAAGTCGATTCAGGAAAAAGAGCAATTCAGGGTCAGATGCTCTTATATGTGTAGTTGAAGACCAGATTGTGGTCCTTTAGACCTTGTGATCACAAAAAAATAGCAACGAGTACAATACAACCACCTTCATGAGATGTTTCCATATATACACACAAAGAAAAGGAGAACCATTATAAAAATAAGAGAGGGACCATTTGGGAAGAAGAAGGATCTCAGCAAGGGTAGTACAGTTATGAAGAATTGCTGTGGGGTGTAAATGTATAAATTGTTTAAAGTAAATATTACAAGTTTTTTGGAATACTACCATGTATTTTATATGGATTTAACATTTGGTTCAAACCAAATATTATATATTTATTATAAATAATTGAAATAATTTTCTGTGTAAAGTTTTGTGTGTTGTAGAAAAAATATCCTACTGGGAGATTCTAACTTAAAGTATATCTCCCAGTAAGGTAAAGCCCCTAGACATTCCCCAAGCTTGTTTTCCCTGATCTATTTAAATACAGCTAGGAAGAAGCTCTTTGTTCTCTATAGCCAGCAATAAAGCATTTGTTTTTATACTTTACAACCAGAGATGCCTGCCTTCCTTTGCCAAGGACAAGGAGATAAAAATTCAGAAAGAAGTCACTCCCCAGTTCTGAGGAAGTTCCAGGGATACCTGGAGATCTCCTATCAGGGTGCCAAGTGAGAGTGTGCTCACTCGGCTGTCTGTTTCTGTTACTGGGTGCCAAGTGAGTGTGTGCTCTCTCGGCCATCTTATTGGGGCCTGTTCTTGGTTATTGTAATCTTTTTGTGTGTATATATTGGTTTTTCCCCTGTATGTAACTCTGATGATGGGACCGACTATTAGCATGCCCCTTGGACTGACCCTAGTGCACAGTACTGAAATTAAGACTAAGACTCACATTTTCTCGGTGGATGTCTGAAATAGATTTTAGAGAACTTTGTGCTCTACGGAATGGCCAGCTTTGATGTTAGTTGGCCACTAGAGGGCACCCTTGGTTTGGTTCTGTTTTCAGCTCTTAAAGTTGTTTTACAGAGGGGACCAGGGTCTCAGCCAGATTGAGTGCCCTACATTCTCATGTAGAAAAAATTAGCACAGGATCCCCCCTCTCCTATCGTGTTTAAAGCCTTGGGTTCAAAAGAATAGTCCAGGCTCCCCAGTCCTGGCCCTCTGCCATCCAGAGAGGGAAAATAAAAAGTTAAATCTGGCACCGGTTAAACTGCAGCCATCGGTTTCTCCCAAGATCTATCCAGAGTTAGAAGAACCTCCAAAATGGCACTGCACCCCACCCGCATATTCCCAACTGGTCCCCCCAAGAACTCTCAACAGGGTGCCACTAGATATTTGGGGAGGGACCAGTTGCAAAAGCCCAAGACCAGCGAGCTCAAAGCCCAGAGGGACCAGACTCAACCATCGCACTGCCTTTGTGTACTTATGACCCTCATCCAGCGGACCCCAGACAACTGCAGCCCCTTCAGTAATGGCCTTTTTCCTCCTCTGATCTCTATAACTGGAAGGCAAATCACAATCCCCTTCGTTGAAAACCCCTCTAGCCTTGCTAATCTAAAGGAATCTCTCATATTCTCTCTTCAGCCTATTTGGGATGACTGTCAGCAGCTTTTACAGGTTCTTTCAACACAGAGGAGAAGGAGAGGATTCTGAGAGGAAAGAAAGAGCATACTGAGGGCCAATTGACTACTAATAAAACTTCTGAATGAAATAGATGCAGCCTTTCCTCTGACATGTCCTGATAGGACTGACCATATGGAGCAATTGACAATTTTCTGCTGGGCTCTGATAATAGGACTGAAAGGGCCTGGCAGGTGCCCCACCAATTTGACCAAGGTAAGAGAGATCCTACAAGAGAAAAAGGAGCCCCCAGCAGTGTTTTTAGAGTACCTCTTAAAGGTATAGAAGTGTTACACTACCTTTGACCCTACTTCAGTGTGCCAGCAGGTGACAGGTGTCATGGCTTCTATAGGGAAGTCCTCTTCTGAAATTAGGAAAAGGTTACTGGGTCTAGAGAGTCTGAAAACATTATCTTTACAACATCTGTTTAAGGAGGCAGAGAAAGTGTACCATAAGAGAGAGACTGACAAGCCAGCACAAGGGCACATTGTGTTTGGAGTCTGCAGACACCCCTAAGGTCCCCACAAGACCCTCAATAGGATCATAAGACCTCTGTTGAATGTAACACAACCTCTGCTCCAATCCAATCTCACAGGATCTGAGACTGCATTAATTAGGGAAGCAGAAAAACTGGCCTGACAATGGTCTCAAGTCCCTCTGATCTGTGCCAGCACCTGGGCAACATATTGGGCAGAGTCTGAGGACAGCCCCAAGGTCCTCACAGAAACATCCATGAGATTTTAAGACCTTTGGTGAGTGGAAAACAACTTCCGCTCCAATCCTATCATGCAGGACTTATGACTGCATTCATTAGGGAAGCAGAGAAACCGGTATGATCAGGGACACAAGTCCCTTCCAGTCCATGACAGCATCGGGCACCTTGTGGGCAGAGTCTGTGGACACCCCAAAGGTCCCCACAGGACTCTCCACAGGAACTTAGTACCTCTAGTGAGTGGATCACAACATCTGCCAGGAGGAAGGTTCGAACACCAGATATCTGGGTCCCTTCTCTGCAAGTGGAGATCTTGCCTGCATAGAGTACTCTGAACACTGAAACTCAGGAGAAAACTAGTCTCCCAGGTCTACTGATAGAGGATTACATAATCATCTGAGGAACAAGATATAACCAGAGACAATTATAACAACTAACTCCAGAGATTACCAGATGATGAAAGGCAAACATAAGAATCTTACTAACAGAAACCAAGACCACTCACCATCATAAGAATTACAGCACTCCCACCTCATCCAGTCCTGGAAACGCAAAAACACCCGAAAAGGTAGTCCCATATTTAAAAGCATATCTCAGGTTGAAGGTAGAGGACATCAAGAAGGACTTTAAAAACTCACTTAAAGAAATACAGGAGAACACTGCTAAATAGGTAGAACCTTAAGAGGAAGCACAAAAAAAAAAACAAAAAAAACAAAAAAAAACTTAAAGAATTGAAGGAAAACACGACCAAACAGGTGATGGAATTGAGAAAAACCATCCAAGACCTAAAAAGTGAAGTAGACACAATAAAGAAAACCCAAAGTAAGGCAACACTGGAGATAGAATACCTAGGCAAGAAATCTGGAACCATAGATGCGAGCATCAGCACCAGAATACAAGACATGGAAGAGAGAATGACAGATGCAGAAGATTCCATAGAGAATATTGGAACAACAATCAAATAAAATACAAAATGCAAAAGATGTTATCTCAAATATCCAGGAAATCCAGGACACAATGTGAAGTCCAAACCTACTGGTAATAGGAGTAGATGAGAATGAAGATTTTCAAGTTAAAGGGCCAGCACATATCTTCAAAAAAATTATAGAAGAAAACGTGTCAAACCTAAAGAAACACATGCCCATGAATATAAAAAAAGCCTACAGAATTCCATATAGACTGGACCAGAAAAGAAATTCCTCCTGACACATAATAATCAGAAGAAGAAATGCACTAAATAGAGATATACTGTTAAAAGTAGTAAGGGAAAAAGGTCAGGTAACATATAAAGGCAGGCCTATCAGAATTACACCAGACTTTTCACCAGAGACTATGAAAGACAGAATATCCTGGACAGATGTTATACAGATACTAAGAGAACACAAATGCCAGCCCAGGCTATTAAACCCAGCCAAACTCTCAATTACCACAGATGGAGAAACCAAAGTATTTCACGATAAAAAACAAATTCACACATTAACTTTCCATGAATCCAGCCTTTCAAAGAATAATAACAGAAAAAAAAAAAAAAAACAATACAAGGACAGGAACAACGCCCTAGAAAAAGCAAGAAAGTAATCCCTCAACAAACCAAAAAGAAGACAGCCACAAGAACAGAATGCAAACTCTAACAACAAAAATAATCGAGGCAACAATTACATTTCCTTAATATCTCTTCATATCAATGGATTCAGTTCCCCAATAAAAAGATATAGACTGGCTATAAAAACAGGACCCAATAGTCTGCTGCTTACAGGAAACCCATCTCAGGGAAAAAGACAGACACTGTCTCAGAGTGAAAGGCTAGAAAATAATTTTCCAAGCAAATGGTCTGAAGAAATCAGCTGGAGTAACCATTCAAATATCGATTAAAATTGATTTCCAACCTAAAGTTATCAAAAAAGACAAAGAAGGACACATACTCATCAAAGTTAAAATCTTCCAAGAGGAACTCTCAATTCTGAATATCTATGCTCCAAATGAAAAGGCAGTCCCATTCATTAAAGAAAGCTCAAAGCACACATTGCAGCTCACACAATAATAGTGGGAGACTTAAAAAAACACTTTTATCAATGGACATACCTTGGAAACAGAAACTAAACAGGGACACAGTGAAACTAAAAGAAGTTATTAAACAAATGGACTTAATAGATATCTACAGAACGTTTTATCCTGAAACAAAAGGATATATAACTTTTTCTCAGCACATCATGGTACCTTCTCCAAAATTGACCATATAATTGATCATAAAACAGACCTCAACTGATAAAAAATATTGCAATTGTCCAAAACATCCTATCAAACCACCAAAGACTAAGGATGATTGATCTTCAATAACAACATAAATAATGGAAAGCCAATGTTTACGTTGATAATGAACAATAGTCTTATCAGTGATACCTTGGTCAAGGAGGAATAAAGAAGGAAATTAAAGACATATTAGAGTTTAATGAAAATAAAGCCAGAACATTCCCTAACTTATGAGACTCAATGAAATCATTACTAAAAGGGAAACTCACAGATTTGAGTGCCTCAAAAAGAAACCAGAGAGAGCACATACAAGCAGCTTGAAAACACATAAAAAATCTCCAGAATTAAGGAAGCAAATTCACTCAAGAGGAGAAGATGTAAGGAAATAATAAAACTCAGTGGTGAAATTAACCAAGTGGAAACAAGAACTACTTAAAGAATCAACCAAATAGGAGCTGGTTCTTTGAGAAAATCAACAAGATAGATAAACCCTTAGCTAGCATCCCTTAAGGCACAGAGACAGCATCCTAATTAACAAAATCAGAATTGAAAAGAGAGACATAAAAACAGATCCTGACGAAATCCAAAACACCATCAGATCCTTCTACCACAGGCTATACTCAACAGAACAGGATAACATGGACAAAATGGACAAATTTCTAGACAGATACCAGGTAACAAAGTTAAAACAGGATCAAGTTAACGATATATACAGTCCCATATACCCTAAAGAAATAGAAGGAGGAATTAATAGTCTCCCAATCAAAAAAAAAAAAAAAAAAGCCCAGGAACAGATGGGTTTAATGCAGAGTTCTGTCAGACCTTCAAAGAATATTTAATTCCAGTTCTGCATGAACAATTCCACAAAATAGCAGTAGAAGATGCACTACCCAACTCATTCTATGAAACCACATTACTCTGATACCTAAACCACAGAAAGATCCAACAAAGATAAAGAACTTCAGAACAATGGCCCTTATGAATATCGAAACAAAAATACTCAGTAAAATTATCCCTAATCATATCCAAGAACACATTAAAAATTTCATTCATCCTTACCAAGTAGGTTTTATACCAGGGATACAGGGATGGTTTAATATATGGCAATCCATCAACATAATCCATTATATAAAAAACCTCAAAGACAAAACCACATGATCATCTCATTAGATGCAAATAAATCATTTAAATATATCCAAAACCCGTTCATGATAAAAGTCTTGGAAGGATCAGGAATACAAGGTCCATACATAAACAGGATAAAAGCAATTTACAGTAAACCAGTACCCAACATCAAATGAAATGGTATGAAGCTGGAAGCAATCCCACTAAAATCAGTGACTAGACAAGGCTGCCCACTTTCTCCCTACCTATTCAACATTGTTCTTGAAGTCCTAGGCAGAGCAATTTGACAACGAAAGGAGTCCAAGGGGATACAAATTGGAAAAGAAGAAATCAAAATATCACTTTTTTGCAGATGATATGATAGTATATATAAATGAACCTAAACATTCCACCACAGAACTCCTAAACTTGAAAAACAACGTCAGTGAAATAGCTGGATATAAAATTAATCAAACATATCAATGACCTTTCTCTTCACAAAGAATAAACAGGCTGAAAATGAAATAAGAGAAGCATCACCCTTCTCAATAGTCACAAATAATATAAAATACTTTGGAGTGACTTTAACTAAGGAAGGGAAAGATCTCTATGATAAGAACTTCAAGTCTCTAAAGAAAGAAATTAGAGAATATCTCAGAAGATGGAAAGATCGTCCATTATCATGGATTGGCAGTATCAACATTGTAAAAATGGCCATCTTGCGAAAAGAAATCTACAGATTCAATAAAATCTCCATTAAAATTCCAACTCAATTCTTCAATGAATTAGAAAGGGCAATCTGCAAATACATTGGGAATAAACAAAACCTAGGATAGCAAAAACTCTTCTCATGGATAAAAGAACCTCTGGTGCAATCACCATACCTGACCCAAACCTATACTACAAAGCAATTGTGATAAAAACTGCATGGTACTGATATAGTGACAGACAAGTAGACCAATGAAATATGATTGAAAACCCAGAAATGATCCAACACACCAATTGTCAATTGATCATCTACACGGGAGCTAAAACCATCTAGTGGAAAAAAGACTGCATTTTCAACAAATGGTGCTGGTACAATTGGTGGTTATCGTGTAGAAGAATGTGAATCAATTCATTCCTATCTCCTTGTACTAAGGTCAAATGTAAGTGGATCAAGGAGCTCCACATAAAATCATACTGAAACTTGTAGAGGAGAAAATGAGGAAAAGCCTCAAAGATATGGGAACAGGGGAAAAATTCCTGAATAAAAGACAAATGGCTTGTATTGTAAGATTTAGAATTGACAAATGGGACCTCATAAACCTGCAAATCTTTTGTAAGGCAAAAGACACCTTCAATAAGACAAAAAGGTCACCAACAGATTGTGAAAGGATCTTTCACTATCCTAAATTAGATAGGGGAGTAATATCAAATATATATAAAGAACTCAGAAGGTGGACTCCAGAAAATCAAATAACTCCATTTAAAAATGGGGCTCAGAGCTAAAGAAAGAATTCTCACCTGAGGAATACCAAATGGCTAAGAAGCACCTGAAACAATGTTCACCATCCTTAATCAGCAGTGAAATGTAAATCAAAACAACCCTGAGATTCCATCTCACACCAGACAGAATGGCTAAGATCAAATATTCAGATGACAGCAGATGCTGGCAAGGATGTGGAGAAAGCAGAAAACTCCTCCATTGTTGTTGGAATTGCAAGTTTTAAATCAACTCTGGAAATCAGAAAATTGGAAATTGTACTACCATAGGCTCACACAATACCTGTCCTGGGCATATATCCAGAAGCTGTTCCAACTAGTAAGACACATGCTCCACTATGTTCAGAGCAGCCTTATTTATAGTAGCCAGAAGCTGGAAAGAATCCAGATGCCTGTCAACAGAAAATGTTTACAAAATTGTGGTACATTTACACAATGGAGTACTACTACTAATAGTATAGCTATTGAAAAGAATGAGTTTATGAAATTTATAGGCAAATGGTTGGACCTGGAGAGCATCATCCTGAGTGAGGTAACTCAATCACAAAAGAATGCTAATGATATGTACTCACTAATAAGTGGATATTAGCCCTGAAACCTAGAATAACCCCAAGGTATAAGACACAGTTTGCCAAATACATGAAACTCAAGAAGAACGAAAACCAAAGTGTGGACACTTGCCCCTTCTTAGAATTAGAAACAAAACACCCATGGGAGTAGTTACAGAGACAAAGTTTGGAGCATAGACAAAAGGATGGACTTTCTAGAGATTGCCATATGCAGGGATCCATCCACTAATCAGTCTCCAAACACTGACACCACTCCATACACTTGTAAGGTTTTGCTGAGTGGACCCTGATATAGCTGTCTCTTGTGAGATTATACCGGGGCCTAGCAAAGAAGTGGATGCTCACAGTAATCTATTGGATGGATCACATGGCCCCAATGGAGGAGCTAGAGAAAATATCCAAGCAGCTAAAGGGATCTGCAATCCTCTAGGTAAAAAATTATTATGAACTAACCAGTACCCCAAAGCTCTTGACTGTAGCTGCATATGTATCAAAAGATTGCCTAGTAGGCCATCCCTGGAAAGAGAGCCCGATTGGGCATTCACACTAATTATGCCCCAGTACAGGGGAACGCCAGTGTCAAAAAGTGGTAGTGAGTGGGTAAGGGAGTGGGGGAGGGGGAGGGTATGCGAGACTTTTGGGATAGTGTTGGAAATTTAGATGAAAAAAATACCTAATAAAATATATTAAAAAGAGATTGAGACTGAAAAAGAAAAAAGACAAATAAAAAAGAGAGAGGCTGAGGAAAGAGAAAATTGACGAGATAGAAGCCTTGAAAAAAATGTAACTAGGTTTGCGGCTGTATTCACAGGTGATAAAGAAGTTTATAGAAAAGGTAGATATCCTTGGTCTGTCTGATCTTCTGGGAGTCAAGTTGCCTTTGGGACCATGAAATCCTGGTGGGACCAAGATCCTGGGATCCTGAGATCCTCTGCACCTGGCCATTTTAGAACTCTGGGTGTTATGGGGCTGGCTGCTGAGTTTTCTTCCAAGGACTGTTCAGGGCCTTGGCCAAGACAGAATAGAAATAACCCATGCCACTTGTCCGGCACAGTTCCTGCATGTCTGGATCCTTCTGATTCCAGCTACTCCATGTGTTGATGACAGATGTTCTTCCTCCTGTCTGATTATCTGATCCTTAGAATGTTGGAGTACCTTGGATTGAAGCAGCCTCTCGGTGTTGTGGGGCTGCCTTCAGAGTTTGCATGCATGGCCTGCTCAAGGCACTGGCTCCAGAAGTATTTTTAAATGATGCTTCTTGCAAACTTGCCTGTCTCCAAAAATATCTGACATATTTTTATAGGAATGGATTTAATCTTATAAATATATTAAGGAAAAATGACATCTTGATGATTTTAAAATATCCTAACAAGAAAAAATAATGGACCTTCTCCACTAAGTCTAAAATAATTTTGAAGCCACGTGGTGGGGGCACACACATATTTCGAAGTTTTTGGAGGGAGAAGTAGGCAGATCTCAAATTGAGACCAGTCTAGTTTACAAAGTAATTTCCAGTACTAATAGATATACAAAAAAAAATACTTATAATAAAAAACAAACAATACAAAACAAACAAACAAAACAAAAAACAAACAATCAAACAAAAAAGACAGTCCTGGAAAGGAATGATAATTTTATATTATGTGGTTGTTAGCCACATATCCCTGTGCACATATGTAAATACACTTATGTTTTTTTAATTTTTTTTTTAATTTTAGTAGTTATTTTCTCCATTTACATTTCAAATGCTATCATAACAGTCACCTTTAGCCTTTCCCCTCCCTTCCCCCTGCCCTGATCCCCTACCCACTCACTCCCATTTCTTTGTCCTGGAATTCCACTGTACTGGAGCATCAAGTACAATGGGAACAGAGAGTAGGGGCTGGTCCTGGGAAAGAGAAAGGGGCCAATCAGTCATTTTATCCTTCCTCTCAGGTAGCAGTTTATTTTGGTTCAAGAAACAAATATACTTTCTTTCAATGAATTTTATAAGTGAACAGGAAATATTTCCATCTCTCAGAACTGCCTGTGGAAATTTTATTGTGGTTATAGGAGTTTTTTTGGGTCTATTTTCCGAAGAAAAATTAAAGCCAGGTATGTTTAAACATACCTGTATTAGCACCAACACGGAATGCTGAACCGCAACACTCTATCACTTCCTAGAGAATACATAACATACTAAGTGCCTACCTCAACACTAAAATGAAGTGAAATAAAATCAAACAAATGTACCTTCGATAATTGTATCTAGTGCATTGGGAAGTTTATAAGATAATGAATCAAAAAATTCAATTATCTTTATGATAAAAATAATTAGAAATGTTAAGAAGGTTAAACAATTACTACAAGAAGGGGGAGGGAGAGACCTGGGTGAGAAACCACACACGGAGGGGAAGAGATGAACTTGATCAAGTACTGTGGGGGGTTGTGAAACAGGAGTGCATTGATGAAGATCAGCAAAAAGAATGGAAACAGGCAACTTTGTGAGGTAGGAGGTGAGAAAACCCTCTAGAATGTACCAGAGACCTGGGAGCTGAGAGACTCCCAGGACTCAAAGGGAGTGACCTTAGATGAAATGCCCTCCAGTTGGGAAAGGGGACTTGTAGAGTTCTCCCAGCAGTCCTCTTCTGTATGTGTATTGGAGGCCTCATATGAGCAGGTGAATTCTGTATCTTTGAAGGGTCAGAGTTTCAGACTTCATGGTTGAACAGTTTAAATGAGACTGTGGGTCTTCCTAGAGGGATACCCTTGTTTTTAACATTTTTTTAAACTTTGTTAATTCAACAACAAGCGTCAGATGCTCCAGTCCATTAGTTGGTTGCAAATATCTGCAGCTGAATCCTTCACCTGCTAGTTCCTAATGAGGTACATGTCTTAAACTTGTTGTAGTGTATGTACTAGATAAGGAATCAAAATAATATCAAAAATATATTGCATATTGTAACTGAGAAATATAACGTTGGTTCTAAGGGACCTATTCACATTCAGTTCAAGATATAGGTAATAAACAGTGTTTCTCAATGTTTCTTAAAATGACTGTGGGTAACCTAAAGAAACAAAGCTAAACCAAACTAAACCAAAAGAAACACCCTCTTCTATACATTGTCTCATCTTCTTCCAATTGACCAGTTCTTAAAAGCCATGCTCTTGAGTGAAACTACACATTGGAAGTGACCTTCCCCTACTCTGATTCAGAATATCACTTTACATGAGCTCAGATATCTTATTTTGTAATCTGAGTGAATGTGTGACTTTGATATTAGTTGATTGTTAATAGAAAGCACAAATTGTGTAGGAATGTGAATGAATGTTACAGATGCCATTCCAATATCATTCCCATTGGAGGGAATAAGATAAAAGAATCATAATTCATAATAAGTATTAGAGAAGTAGAAATTGAGAGAGAGAGAGAGAGAGAGAGAGAGAGAGAGAGAGACAAACAGACAGACAGACATAGAGATAGAGACAGAGACACAGAGACACAGAGACAGAGAGAAAGAGAAATTTCATCACCTAGAATATAATATTGTAGAGCACTGATAGATATTTCTGTACTTTTATCATCTATTGCTTTTGCAGAATACCTTCTTGCAGTAAGCAACCTCTGCAGTTTTCTGAATTCACACATTTGTAATATTAATACTACCATGACTGTACTTCTTAAGAACTAACAAGTAGGTGAAACAATCAGATGAAGTTGTATGCAACCAACCAACGGACAGAATATGTTGAACCATTGGTTTAATTGGAGAAAAACTGAAGGAGACTGAGGAGGAGATCAACCCTGTAGGAGGACTAGATGTCTCCATTAATATGGACCCAGAATTCTCCCAAATGCTAGACAACCAAAATGGCAGCTTACACCAACTATAGTTAGAAGGTCCCCAAAACATACACAGAAAAAAAAATTCTTGGTCTCTGTTCAATCAGAAATGATGCAATGATTCTCAAGAACCTAGAGACCCCAGGGTGTTTAGAAATCAGATGGAATGGGTACATGCTCTTGGAGACAGGGGCCAGTTGATATGGCATGTGGAACAGTAGGAGGGTGGACAGGGTTCAATGAATGAATGAATTAATAAATAAAAAAGAATACTGCCAAGTAACCACGCCCCATATACTCTAATTCTTTAATCATAATCCAAGAAAACTCACATGTTCACATAACAGCACACTCAAAAATATAACTAAAAAATACACACACACATATAACTGAAATTCCATGATTTTGAAGTTCATTTTACAAAGAAATACAGTGGAACAGAGTTTTTCTTTTGTTCCATTAATTTACATACATTTGTTCTCCTAATCTACCCAAAATATGGATTGTTCTCCATATAAAAGGCCAAAATCTCCTAACATAGTTTTTATCTGGGAAAATCTCCCAACATAATTTTATCTAGATCCACACCAATTATACCTTTCATTAGAATATAATCTGGATTCAGTTAGATATACATTAAATTTATATTTAAATTTCAGTTATTTGTTGTAACATGGATGTAAAGTAGAATATCAGGGTAATGTCTTTTTCATTTCTCTACTGATATGGGCATTGGTTTAAAAGAACAATAACATGCTGGGCACTGGAAAGAAGGCTCCATGGAGAGAATATATTCTTGGCACCTCTGTAAAATTCCAGGCATTTCTATTCATGTCTGCAACACTGTGGGTGGGAACAGGTAGATATCCCAATGGTGTACTGGCTATTCAAACTCGTCAAAATGGTGGGTGTATTACACTCTGAGAGACCAAACGGTGAGGACATTCTACTCATATCTGAACATATGTGTATGTTCATGGTGTGACCTCACAATTGGGAACAGACACTCCACTCATATGAAGCCAGGAAACCCTCTTGCATACCACACATGAAACCTTGAGTTCAGCAGTTCCATAACCTATGTGTCTCTAAGTATGAAATGGGAAGATTTATATTCTCATTGTCTTGTTAATCCTGTTTTCTCTTAAATTCCAGAAATTAAACCAATGTATTCTCAGATTCAGGATGGTAGAACACAACATTTTGTCTTTCTGGAATAGCATCCACCTATCATCAGAAAGACTTTTCAACTTACCCTCAGGACAATAAGTATCCATTTAGAGGGTTTTAACAGGATAACAAATGTATTTAGTTTTCTATTTGAGAAATAGACTGTCTAGAATGTACAACAATGTACAGGTAAAAAATGAACTTACCTTGGAGCCTGGCAACAGTGAACTGAAAATAATTGTCAGTGGTGTTCTCTGTATATGGAATATGTCAAGGGAATAGATCTTAGAGTGACAGAGACAGAGTGGATATGGACAGAGACAGAGACATAGAGAAATAGAATGGGGTGATGAGATGATGGATGGTCTTGATTTTAAAACGTAAATGAAGAAAATATCTAATGTAATATTGAAAGAAAGAAAAAAAGAATCATTTTTACAATATTTCTTTTCTTCAGAACCCCATGCCTCATACACCAAATTCATACAGTTTCCGTTTGTGAAGCACGCTTGATACATCTAAAAAGAAAATGTGACAAAGAGTTGCAACAGAGAGTTTTGGAAGGGGCTAGACTGAAAGCCTAGCAGTTAATCACTTGCTCCCTACAAAACTAACATAAATGCCCTGTGGATGTAGAAATCATCTATTAGAGGATCACAGAATGCAGGGGAAGGATGCCCAGAGAAACCTGTCTAGAAAGATGACCCATACCAAGAAGCTTTTCCTCTAATTGAGAGACCTTGCCTCAGTGAAAAGATAGACAACACATTAGGGTCATTTCCTGAATCCACTTTGGGCTTCAACAAGTGTCTGCATGCACATGTAGAGGAAAAACCTTCATATATACTGTTCTTTCTCTTATAATTGCCAACATGCATGGTATCTCTTAAACACACACACACACACACACACACACACACACACACACACATAAACACATGCAGAAAAGAAAAAAGTTCTGGAATAGGGAAGACTAGACAGAATGGCTAAAATAAGAAATAACAAAAGCCAATGCCACTGTTGCAGATTCTTGAAGCCACAACCAAAGCTTAGGTACTGCTTTTAATGGATGGCCTGCTGCAGACTGGCCTCAATCAGCCCTCCTCAATCTCTGGGAGAAATCGTTGTCCTGGTATAGGTGGGCAGGAAGCTGACATTTAAGTGTCAATCAGATACAAACACAGAGGGGGTGCTGTATCTGAATGTAATTTCTCAAAGAAATCATCAGATTATTAATATAGAAACAAATAGGGAAGTTGGTTTTCAAATCAGCCAGGTAAATGAGGTTACTGAATTCTTAAAGACTCATGTCCAAAATAGAGCAATAAAAACATAATGACTGGCAGGGACTGAGCAATAAAATAACTGAAATGAATTCTTCTCTAAAGTCAGCTATATTCTTTGAAGCTAGGTTTGAACACTTTATGATCACACCATGCAAATGGATTTCACACTCAAGCCATGGTTCTAATTAGGGAGTTTCTTTCTAGCTAATCTTCTCATGAATAATTCAAAACTGTTGTTCCCCCTCAAACCACAGCACAAGTTATTTCCTAAACCATTGTAAATTCCTGTATATGAGAGGGATTGTATGGGGGAATCTTTCTACTAACAACTAATGTAGCCTGCCATGCATAAGTATAACAAATATTCAAAACATACTTTCCTAAAGTTGTCCTGAGATTTCTAACTCTATGTAGTATATAGCAATGGCTGTCACAATCTCTCTTATAATACTAGAGGTAACTCTGGTTGTTACAGGTAACATTCTTACTGAATTCCAAGCCCAGGATCCGCTCAAGGACTACCTAGAATATTGGTGAAGGACAGGGAACAAAGTTGGATATTGCTTAGATATTTGACAAGTCATTACTTGGAGGCACTTATAATAAAACAACATTGAAAGAAGTCACAAAGATTCAATCACTTACTAATGTAAGGACAAGTTTGATGCATTTTTTCCAGGATGGTTCCTGAAGACTTAGTTTCCATGAACTTTTTGACTAGGGACTGTGTCTAAATATTTAGAACTGTCACGGGAGTCACTACTGGGGTTTGTGTTCCAATGGCTGGTGTGCGTTTGTGTGTGTGTGTGTGTGGGTGTGTGAGTGCGTGTGTGTTTGTGTGAGTGTTGTGTGTGTTTATGTGTGTGTGTGTGTTTGTGTGTGTTTATGTATGTGTGAGTGTGGGTGAATATGACAACAAGCTAATGTTCATCTCTTAGTGATACTGTGAGCACTCTGCTGCCTATCTTAAATCATCACAGCTGTCAGTGTCTAAAGCTAACTGAATTCCAGAAAGCAATTTAGTAGATTTGATTAATGTCTCCTTACATCACATAGATATTTTCTACAGTGCATATAAGCACATATATTTTAGAATATACTGAAACTTAAAAATGTAAATTAAAAAAAAAAAAACAAAAACCTCTACCAACTTCAAATTAAAAAAACACATTTATTTTAGAATTCTCTAGGATACTCGCAATTTCCTGTATTCCCTACTCATGATGTCCATATGTTAGCATCTTACAAATTTGTATGACAATAATGAGGAGAAAATAAAATTTGTAAGGAAAAAAAAAAGACAGTTTTGTCTTAGACTACTTATTAACAAATGCCTGGGCCACAAACTGTGGCTTATTCCCAGAATAACGTATTTAACACATTCAAAATATTTTATGTTTTGTACATTTTTAGTTACCCCTTTATCTATTTACTTAGCATCTTCCTAAATATCTCCCTTAGCATATGTGCCAGCATCTGTCCCTGAATCTGTTTATTCTCCTAATATTTCATAGAATACTCTGTTTTTGAAAAGTCTCACCTCATATTTTCTTCCTCAGCTCATTTGTCATACACATTATTTAATTGACAGATGATGTTTATAAGAGAGTCTCAAAATTTGGGGCACTAATAACAACTAAATATCTCATTTAAAATATATAAAGTAGGTTTTGTGTATGCCACATGGCTGCAGTACCTGGAATGGCCAGAAGAAGAAGTCAGATC